>NW_027444971.1:0-170878 GCF_048569485.1 Anomaloglossus baeobatrachus
CACATAGAACTGCAGGGAGTTCCTCAACAATCCACTGAGGGGGGAAATCCCTGGAAGGAAATAAACTGAAACCAACCACAACAAATGACAAACCCAGATAAGCAAAAGAACCAGGCAATAAATAAAGAGCAAGAACTTATCTGGAGTGGATGTGATGTAGAGCAGGATTATGCAGGCTAGAGATACAAAGAACAACTGACATCCGGCAACAGCCTGCAATCAGACCAGGACTTAAATAAGCAGAGAGTTAGGAAAGGAAACACCCACTGCACAACACACCTGGTCTCTGTCCAAACCCTTCCTGGCCACCAGAGGGAGCCTCCCAGCAGCCAAGACATAACTAACATTCACAACACTCCCTGCAGCTATGTTTGGAGTTTTTGCTCCTATAAGTCCATGTGTTTGTTGCTTCTTGAATTTGTAATTGTTCCTGTTTTATGTTCATTGGTTTGACAAGAGCGCCTGATATAGGACGGAGTGCAGATCGTGCGATCTGAGGACCTTTTTGTACTATCAGGTATTTGGATTTTTGTAGGGTTTTTCTCTGATCACCATCAGCTTCTTTCCTATCCTTTCCTATTTAGTTAGTGGGGCCTCACCTTTGCTAATCCTATCATCCATCTGTGTATTGTATTTTCCTATATCTTTGAATGTGGGGGGTTTGCTATACCTTTTGCGGACTATTTCTGAGGCAGAGAGTTATTCATCCTTCCTTCCTATAGGATACTTAGTTTTCTGGCTGGGTTCGCGGTGCATAGGATGTTAGTTTACCCCTCAGCTACTTCTAGTGTTGATGGTTTAGTAAGAGGATGGCAGCCAGATTAGTTGCCAATGCGCTTGTCACCTTTTTGCCAATGATCTATTGTGATCTTCCATGGTTCCGGATCATAACAGATTTGTATAATTTAACCCAATTTAGAGTGTGTTAACCCTCCACATCCTTGTGTGTTTTGTACACTGTAACACTGCATTTTTATTGTGTTTTTGTATGTCTATCACTTACTGTATAAATTTTTCTAAAAATAAAGTATTTCTATATTTCATATGCGGAATTACTCTGTCATGCTGCCACCAGGGGGAGCCAGAGCTCTGCAGCAGAAGACACTACACAGAGCAACGAGAACCAGTAAGTAAATACACAGTGTTCTCATACACTGCCTCACAGCACAGGTGAGAAGCAGAGATGCAGGGCATGCGAGGAATAGTCAGGCAGGCTGGGTCAAACACCGTACGGGCAAAAGCAGGACCGGAGGAACGAGCAGAAGCAGAGTCAAAGTCAGGTCAAGGTCAGTACCGGAGGAAGCAACCGAGTGGAGAAATAGGAGAGGGGACAGAGGACAGGAAGGACGACCAGGGGACAGAACACAGACAAGGGCACGGGGGCACAGGAACAGACAGATCAGGATTAGAGTTGAGCGCGGTTCGTGGTTCTCCAGTTCGCGGTTAGAGTGATTTGGGGGGTGTTCTAGATCGAACTAGAACTTGAGCTTTTTGGTAAAAGTTCGGCAGTTCGAGTTACGTTTGAGAATGGTTCGATCAGCAAAAAGCAGGGCTTTTTACAGCTACAGTGTGCAGGGAGCCATCGCTGGCAGCCTGCGGTAAGCTGGTAACCAAGATAAATATCGGGTATCCAAGCAAAGTGCTTTGTTTAGTAGCCCAAAATTTATCTTAGTTACATGTGCAGGGAGCCGACACTTCCCCGCTGGGCTCCGCCCCCTCCTGCACTCGGCATGTACACACACACACTCACACTCACCAGTCCCCAGCCATGCAGTGCCCGGCACTGATGTCTTCAGCCCCACATGGCCCCGCTAGGCTCCACCCACTTTGCACTCCGCTGCCCGCACACATGGCCCCGCTAGGCTCCACCCACTTGCACTCCGCACACATTACCCTGCTTGGCTCCACCCACCTGGCACTCTGCCCACATTACCCTGCTTGGCTCCACCCACCTGGCACTCTGCACACATTACCCACTTGGCTCCGCCCACCTGGCACTCTGCACACATTACCCCGCTTTACTCCACCCACCTGGCACTCTGCACACATTACCCCGCTTGGCTCCCCCCACCTGGGACTCTGCACACATTACCCCACTTGGCTCCGCCCACCTGGCACTCTGCACACATTACCCCGCTTGGCTCCACCCACCTGCACTCCGCACACATGGTTCTGCTTGGCTCCGCCCACCTGGCACTCTGCACACATTACCCCACTTGGCTCCACCCACCTGGGACTCTGCACACATTACATAGCTTGGTTCCACCCACCTGCACTCCGCACACATTACCCCGCTTGGCTCTACCCACCTGCACTCCGCACACATTACCCTGCTTGGCTCTGCCCACCTGGCACTCTGCACACATTACCCCGCTTGGCTCCACCCACCTGGAACTTTGCACACATTACCCCGCTTGGCTCCGCCCACCTGGCACTCTGCACACATTACCCCGCTTGGCTCCACCAACCTGGCACTCTGCACACATTACACTGTTTGTCTCCACCCACCTGGCACTCTGCACACATTACCCCGCTTGGCTTCACCAACCTGGCACTCTGCACACATTACACCGTTTGGCTCCACCCACCTGGCACTCTGCACACATTACCCCGCTTGGCTCCACCCACCTGGCACTATGCACACATTACCCCGCTTAGCTCCGCCCACCTGGCACTCTTCACACATTACCCTACTTGGCTCCACCCACCTGTCACTCTGCACACATTACCCCGCTTAGCTCCACCCACCTCGCACTCCGCACACATTACTCCGCTCAGCTTACCTGCGGTGATGAAGTCCCGCCCTCCCGACCTTCGCGCTGTCACTGTCCTCCATGGCCGCCGCTTGTCACATCTCCTCTCGCTGCCGACCAGAGACTGTCACCAGCGGTGACGTCACAGGCTCCCACGATACTTGGCTGTGAAGGTCATTGAAGTCAGTGACAGGTCTGCTATCAGCAGTGCAGGAGATCGTCACCGCAGGTAATGTACCTCGCTCCTGACAGCAGCACTTGTCATGCCCTGCAGTGACCTGGGCTGACCTGTTGATGTTAGCTCAGGTCACTGCATTGCTCTCCCAGCCAATGTGGAACATTCTGTTCTTCATTGAATGGGACAGTGACTATGGTATGGATCGTCATGGGAACCCCTTGGATTACAGCAGACCTGGATTTGTTTTTCTTTCTAATAAATTGGTGAAAGAGGGAATGTTTTGGGCAGTGTTTTTTCAAATAAAAATGTGTTTGTCGTCTATTTTTTTTTTTTTATTACTGACTGGGTTGGTGATGTCGGGTATCTGATAGACGCCTGACCTCACGAACCCCAGGGCTTGATGCCAGGTGACAATACACATCTGGTATCAACCCCATATATTACCCCATTTGCCACCGCACCAGGGCACGGGATGAGCTGGGGCGAAGCACCAGGATTGGCGCATCTAATAGATGCGCCACTTCTGGGGCGGCTGCGGCCTGCTATTTTTAGGCTGGGGAGAGTCCAATAATCATGGACCTCCCTAGTCTGAGAATATCAGACCCCAGCTGTCCGCTTTACCTTGGCTGATGATCCAATTTTGGGGGGACCCCCACGTCTTTTTTTTTTTTAGTTATTTATTTAATTTAAAATAACAGAGTGGAGTGCCCTCAGTTTTGGATTACCAGCCAAGGTGAAGCTGCCAGCTGTGGTCTGCAGGCTGCAGCCGTCTGCTTTACCCTAGCTGGCTACAAAAATAGGGGGAACCCCACGTCATTTTTTTAATTTTTTTCGCTAAATACAAGGCTAAGCACCCCTTAGTGCCACATGAAAGGCACCAAAGGGTGCAAAATTACAAAATGCAGGCGAGTGGGACATTATGTGTCTTTCTGCCATTATAATGACAGAAAAGACTGATATGAAGTGTACAAGCAAAAGAAAATCACCAGAGCGCTCTACACTGTGAAAAGCAGTAGAAAATGGCACTGGAGTGAACATCTCATGTAGGTTGAAGCTATGGATCTGTACTGCCCTGGGGGCTCGGCTGCTCTCCGCCGAGCCGCTCGGATCCGAGCTCGGGTTGTCGGTGGCTCAAGCGCCTCCGGACTGGGGGCCACGTCGCTCTGGAAAGGGGGGGTAGGTTTGGTTGTTTGGTTTGGGGTGGACCGGTTTCACGGCCCGGTAACAGTTCGTGACGCCACCCACGGGTCGTGGTGAGGTGATAGGCACCACCGCTGCGGTCAGGGTGCGGGGGCTCGTCCGGGATCGGTGGTGGGTCGCAGCTAGGTGTTGACCCCTCCGTGGGTAGGGGGTTTGTTGGTCCTGGGGCCAGGTGGCAGGAGCGGGGGGTTGCAGGACGCAGGGGCACGCATGCGGCGCGGTGCCTGATGGCACTGGTGTACTCACGATTAAACCACACAGAGTCAATGGTAAACCAAGTTCAGTGTAGATCGGTGCCCGCAGCCGGCTGCGTGTGTCCCCAGTGAGGTTGGTGATGTCGCCTTTCTCCTGCACCTTTAAATTTGCTACAGTGACTCCTATGCTTCAGCAACGGTAGTCCACTCCCCGGCTTTTGGGTACCGGAGGAGCCCTTTTACCCGCAGGCGCTAGCCCTTTGGATCTCTGGCCCTTGGCGGTGGCTCTTATCCGGAATCGGTGGGCTGTTGCCGTCTATCGGGACTTTGGGTGGGAATGAACCCCTGAGGTCCAGACCGCAATCAGTAGATTTGTCTGAGCCCGGTTGCTTCTGGGCTAGAACGGGGTCTGAGTACCCTGCCTGGTGCTCCGGTTGACTTGTTAGCTCCCCGATTCGGGTACGAAGGGTCACCACCCTCTTCTCGGTCCCTACGGTTCCGCAGTTCAGTCCCTGACCGGACTCCTGCAGACGGCCATCACCGTCTTGCCTGCCTGACAGTTCCAAGGGGTCCTAGGCTCCGCCCTAGGCCCCTGACTCTCAGCTCGCCACTTTTACTCCTCTCACTACTCCTCTCCCCACTCGACTCACTTGTCCTTTCCCTGCCTCAGGCCAGCAGACTCCTCGGACGGCGTGACTATCCGCCTGGCTCCGCCCAACTGGTGTGCCTGACTAGACCTGAGGGAGGCGGTCAGGACTTGTTGGCTGCTGGTGCCTCACTGGGGTGGGGGTGTGTGTGGTGTTGTGTGTTGTTACCTGTGACCCCTGGGGGTCCAGGGCGTCACAGATCCTGGGTAAATTTATGTATTTTACCTCCTTCAGTTTTTTTGCAGTATGCAAACAAACGGAAGGCACACGGATGACATACGGACCGTATATGGAACAGAAACGGATGCCACACGGATGCACCTGTAAAAAAAACAAACTGTTTTTTGTGGACCGCGAAAACGGATCGGTCGTGTGAATGAAGCGCTATTCTGGTCTGCCGTTTATAAACAGCAGGCAGAAATAAGTGAATAGCGCCCCCTAGCGTCAGAAAATCTCCGTGGTTTCAGGGGGTAGCTGAGACCCTGGAGATCATGATTTAGGCCGTTTTTTCCGGTCCCCGCTCACGTGATCACCAGTATACACCGTATACCGATGATCACGTTACAGTAAATGACAGCGTCGGTAAAAAATTATTTATCTCCCATCTGGCATGAACAAACATGTCAGATGGGAGATAAATCTCCTCCCCGGTCCCCCGGTGTCGCCAAAGTGTCTCCCCCCGACCCCTCCCGGAAATCCAAGATGGCCGCGCGCACAGCAGTGCGCCAGACGCATTCACCCTACTCCTCTGATTTCTGTCACATGTGCCATGACACATGCGACAGAAAACTCCTCTCCAGGCCCTGCCAGGTCACCCTCTATAACCCCACCGGTGTTCCCCGGTGTCCCACGGTATCTGTGGAGTGTTAATCTCCGGCGGCCCTCTCCTTCACAATAGACGCTGCCGCATGCACAGAGCGGCTGTCAGCTCAGCTTCCTGTGGTCAGACACAGTGAGTGGTGGTTATACATCTGTAAGCTAAATGGGCGGCACGGTGGCTCAGTGGTTAGCACTGCAGTCTTGCAGCGCTGACGTCCTGGGTTCAATTCCCACCAAGGACACCATCTGCAATGAGTTTGTATGTTCTCCCCATGTTTGCGTGGGTTTCCTCCGAGTACCCAAAGACATACAGATAGGGAATTTAGATTGTGAGCCCCAATGGGGACAGTGTTCCCAATGTATGTAAAGCACTATGGAATTAATAGCGCTATATAAATGAATTATTATTATTATTATTGCAATGCCCTGCTCATGAGGTAAGGAACATAGTTGATCAGGAGAGCTATACTACATTTCCAAATGGAGGTATGTGCTATTTCTGTTGCCCTGCTGAACGACTACCAAACATGAGAGTCCGTTATACGCCAGAAGAAAACACATCTAAATAGCGAGCTCTGTTGTTTAGTATTCATTCAGCTGGATAACTGGACTTAAAGGGGTATTCCATCTCCAAGATCCTATCCCCAATATATAGTAGGTGGAATAGCAGTAATATCAGCAAATACCAATATTTGGAAATGTAGAATAGTTCTCCTGATTAGGCATGCCCTTACCTCATGAGCAGGGCATTGCAGCTTTGATAGCAACCGTTACGACATGGACTCTGCTGCTGTGGACCCAGGGAGAGTGGGTGCAGATTCATTGCACCCACACTCCTCACATGGAGGGTCTGCACTCCTAGAAAATGGGGGATACGTTCACCGAGCGTGTCCCCCCATATTCTAGACGGTCGAGAGTCGTTGTGGGACCCCCTTATTTATTTTCTTACAAAAAATTGGTGAAAGAGGGAATGTTTTGGGGAGTGTTTTTTCAAATAATTTTTTTTTGTCTATTTTTTTGTTAGTACTGACAGTTTGTGATGTCGGGTATCTGACAGACGCCATGACATCACAAACTGCTGGGCTTGATGTCAGGTGACCTTACAGCTAGTAGCAACCCCATTTATTACCCCATTTGCCACTGCACCAGGGCACGGGATGAGCTGGGGTGAAGCGCCAGGATTGGCGCATCTAGTGGATGCGCCACTTCTGGGGCGCCTGCGGCCTGCTATTTTTAGGCTGTGAAGGGCCAATAACTATGGACCTTCCCATCCTGAGAATACCAGACCACAGCTGTCCACTTTACCTTGGCTGGTGATCCAATTTGGGGGGACCCTACTTTTTTTTTGTAATTATTATTATTTATAAAATAATTATAAAAAAGAGCCTGGGGTGACCTCCACATTGGATCACCAACCACGGTAAAGCTGCCAGCTGTGGTTTTCAGGCTACAGCCGTCTACTTTACCCTAGCTGGCTATCAAAAATGGGGGGACCCCCACGGCCAGGATTAAAATAAACAATACCCTCACCGACCCTCTTGACATTAAAAATGGCACAAGGCAGGGTTGCCCCTTATCCCCCCTACTCTTTGTCTTGGTCATGGAGCCATTGCTAACCTCCATTCAACAGGACCGGGACATTGAGGGGTTTAATCTGCAGGGAGTTCACCACAAGTCCGCCGCCTTTGCCGACGACTTGTTGGTGGTAATGTCCAGGCCGGAGAGGGGTTTCCCTGCCTTTATGAAATTATTAGAGGAATATGGCCGCTGGTCTAACTTCAAAATTAACCTATCCAAATCAGAAGCGTTAAGCATTAATATCGCCAGCAAAGTTACTAAATCTCTCCAAAACAAGTTCCCTTTTCGATGGCCAAATAGTCACATAACATACTTAGGCATTAAGTTGGGGAAAACCTTCAAGTCCCTATTTGATCTCAACTACAAGCCCCTTCTTCCTAAACTTACCGCACAAATAGCCTCGTGGAAGGCTCCCTTCCTTTCGTGGATGGGTCGGAAAAATTTAATTAAAAGCATTATACTTCCAAAGTTTATTTACCTTTTTCAAATGCTACCCATACCAATTCCCACAGCTTTTCTCTCTCAGTGTAAAGGCTACTTTACACACTGCGATATCGGTCCCGATATCGCTAGTGTGGGTACCCGCCCCCATCTGTTGCGCGACACGGGCATATCGCTGCCCGTGCCGCACAACATCGCCCACAGCCGTCACACATACTTACCTGTCCGGCGACGTCGCTGTGACCGGCGAACCACCTCCTTTCTAAGGGGGCGGTCCGTGCGGCGTCACAGCGACGTCACTGAAACGTCACTGAACCGCCGCCCAATAGCAGCGGAGGGGCGGAGATGAGCGGGACGTAACATCCTGCCCACCTCCTTCCTTCCTCATAGCGCCCGGGAGGCTGGTAGGGAGAGCTTCCTCGCTCCTGCGGCGTCACACGCAGCGATGTGTGCTGCCGCAGGAGCGACGAACAACCTCGTTACTGCTGCAGTAACGATAATTGGGAATGGACCCCCGTGTCGCCGATTAGCGATTTTGCATGGTTTTGCAACGATGCAAAATCGCTTATCGATGTCACACGCAACGGCATCGCTAATGCGGCCGGATGTGCGTCACAAAATCCGTGACCCCAACGACTCCACATTAGCGATGTCGTAGCGTGTAAAGCCCGCTTTACTCTTTAATCTCCAACTACGTCTGGAACAAACATAAACCGAGAATCAACTTTCAAACATTGAACCTCCCAAGGGACAGGGGGGGCATGGGATTACCCAATATTTCGTTATATTACCAAGCCGCCGTCCTTTCCAGAACGGTAGACTGGATCAGACGCCCACCGACTAAATTGTGGATATCTATAGAAGAATACCTAGCCCCCACCCCTCTACGAGCTATGCTACTTTCCCCTGCAAACCAGAGGGATAAAAGATCCTTCACAAATGAGCTTACGAGAACTCTCTTGCACAAATGGAAGGAAAACAGAGAGATATTGGCCCCGCCTCTCTCCCCTTTAACCCAAGTTTCCGACATATTAGATGCCGATGTAAACCAAGCCGCGTCCACGAAATCCACATTTCTGACCAATGTGAATGTTCTGTTAGCTGATCTTTTGGTGGACGGCTCTTTGATATCTGAACAGGAGATGGGTATGAACCTAGGCCTCTCTAAGCTCACATTTCTTCATCATACAAAGTTAAAACATGTGATTCATCCATTATTACCTCATACTCATCTCGACAGACCTTTAACTGCATTTGAATCTTTTTGCATGCAAGCCCGGGCTCCCAGGAAAATTCTTTCTAACCTGTACCATACCCTGCTTACAAAAAAACTGGTGGTAAAGAGAGCATATATACTAAGATGGGAAAGGGACCTGAGTACTACATTTACCGATTTACAAACGAGCCAAATTTACAATGCCTCACATGGTCCGTCATGTTGTGTGAGAGTTCAAGAGAATTCATTTAAAGTGATTGCGAGATGGTACATTGTCCCCACCTCGTCTAGTACATGGAGCTCTTCCAACTCAGATCAATGCTGGCGATGCGGGAGGGACAAGGGAACATATTTACATGTGTGGTGGACTTGTCCGATTATCCAGACCTTCTGGCGGATGGCATCACAGTTAATATTTGACCTCACAGGCAAACAGGGGGTTCTGGAACCTGGACAAATGCTTCTGAACTTCCCAATCTGGCCTAAAGATAAAGCTTCTTCAAAACTGGCGTCATTTGTAGGCTCAGCCTGTAAACTTCTCATAGCCCAATTGTGGCGCACAACGAAAATTCCCACTCTCACGCAGCTCTTGCTGAAGATCGATCAATTATATCACGTTGAAGAATTCTCAGCCCTTTCACGTCAAAATATGCTCTCTTTCCTTCAAGTCTGGAAGGCTTGGCAGGCCTATAAGTCTAAACCTCAATTTTCAATAGTGACTTCGCAGACGGCAGCATAGGGGATTGTAAGTCACCCTTCCCCCCACCAATGAGATGAATGACAGCTGTCTAACCATCCTTGCCACAGATTGAATGGATCTAAGACCAAAATCCTCTCCTTTCTTCTCTCCTTTCTATCTCTTTCCCCTTTCCTTTCGTCTCTTGAACCCTCTAACTCTAATCCCGTAACTGAATTTCATGCGATAAAAATTCGCTCTCCTGGATTCTAGCTCCCCCCCTACTTCTAGTTTCTATGATACTTGTTGTTAAAAATTGTTGCATATTAATACAGAAACCAGGCAACTAATTTAATTCGGGCTTTCCCACTACCCGATGGTTAAGTTTATTATTTGGAAAGCTCAGACAACACATAAGTAATCTGAGTCATAGAGTTAAAATGGGAAGCGTCGGATGCAAATGTAATTGTATTAGTCAAGACTGTGATTTCTGATGATTGTGTATTTTTATTTTCTTTTGCTTCAATAAACAAAACATTAAAACAAACAAAAATGGGGGGACCCCACGTCATTTTTTTTAAACTATTTTTTTAATGGGCTTCCCTGTATTTTGATTGCCAGCCAAGGTAACGCCAGGCAGATGGGCTGGCAACCTGTAGCTGTCTGCTTTATCTGCGCTGAGAATCAAAAATACCGCGGAGCGCTACGTCATTTTTTTAATGATTTATTTTTACAGTTCTGTCATGTCAGGCAATCAAAATACACGGAAGCACTTTTTTTTTTAGTTATTTAAATAAATAATTAAAAAAAAAAAATATGGGCTCCCGCTGCATTTTTTGTATTGCTAGCTATGGGTAATCCAAGCAGCTACTGGCTGCCAACCCCCACTGCTTGGTGTTACCTTCACTGGCAATGGAAAATCCAGAAAAGCATTTTTTTACTTTTTTTGCCAAAAAACTAAAAAAAAAAAAAATGACGTGAGCTTCTCCATCTTTTTGTATGCTAGCCAGGTACAGCAGGCAGGTACGGCTGCCCCCAACCCCCAGCTGCCTATTTGTACCCGGCTGGGAATTTAAAATATAGGGAAACCCTTTTTTTAATTATTTCATGAATTTCATGAAATAATTAAAAAACAAATGACATGGGCTTCTCCCCATTTTTGTGTCCAGCCAGGTACAACTAGGCAGCTGGGGATTGGAATCCGCAGCACAGGTTAGCCCGAGGTTTCTGGGCGCCTCTGCTGCGAATTGCAATCCGCAGCCGCCCCAGAAAATGGCGCTTTCATAGAAGCGCCATTATCTGGCGCTGTAGCCAACTCTTCCAGCAGCCCTGAAGCCGGGTGGCTTGCTGAGTAATCATCATGAGTTAATACTGGCTTTGTATTACTAGCTAGTATTAAGCCAGAGATTCTTAATATCAGGCAAGTTTGACCCGGCCATTAAGAATCTATAATAAAGGGTTAAAAAAAAGACACCACGCACAGTTAAAATACTTTAATAGAAATAAATACACAGACACATTACAGACTCCATGTGTATTACTCCCTTTTATCCCTCCACGATCCATGGTCTTCTGTCTTCTTTCTCCTTCAACACATTCAGCTCTGCTACATCAGCAGCGGTGCATGTGAGAAAGGACGCTGCTTCCCGTGCAGCCTGAGTGATCAGAGGCTCCGTGCTGAATAGCGGTGATGTCACCATTGACAGGCGAGTTGCTATAGCAACGGTGATCTCCGTTATTAACCGGCTGTGGCAGCCGGTGAATAAGGGAACAGAGAAGCAGACCGGGAAACCGACCGTGTGCCAGAGCATCTCACCAGTACACGGAGATACACAAACAATCACCGCGTACTGGAGAGATGCACTGACAGGACCTAGGACAGGCCATGACGTCTAGCCATGTGACCAGTCTGTAGCCAATGAGATTACAGACACGTGACTGGTCACATGCTATTTTGACAACATCACGTAGGTCCTGTCATCACTGCTGGTTACCGGGAAGACGCAGCGATTATCGGGAGGAATAGCGGCAGGAGACAGAGTGCAGGACGCATCCCGGGGACCGGTAAGTGATATGGCAATGTTTATTAACTGTATGTGTACATTTATAACGTGTTTTTATGTGTTTGTGATTGCCTCCCATTGTTTCCTATGGGGTTCGAGCGGTTCGCCGAACCAGTTCGCCGAACCGAACTCGAACGAGACCTCCGTTCGGCGAACCAAGCTCGAGCCGAACCGCGACCGGTTCGCTCATCTCTAATCAGGATATCACTCACAGGACCAGCAATCACAGGCAAAGCAGTGCTAAGCTTATAGCCGGCACTGGTTCACTGGAAATGTCAGCTTTTAAGGCATCCAAGGTCCGGAAGTGAGGCCCGAGAGAAGGCTCCACCCCCTAGCCATGTGGACGGGGAGGCGAACCATGACAGTACCCCCTCCTCAAGGGGGGGGCACCGGACCCCCAGGATATTTCCGGTGGAAAGCCGCAATCAACCGATCGGCCCGCACGGATCGAGCCGGCACCCAGGTCCTGTCATCCGGACCGTAACCCTTCCAATGGATCAGATACTGGAGGGAACTAGGAACCCAACGAGAATCGATAATATGCTGGATCTCGTACTCCTCCTCACCGTCCACAAATATTGGAGCCGGGGGCGTCTGAGAATCCACCACAGATAGAACAAATGGATTAAGCAAGGAGGTATGAAATACGTTAGGAATACGCAAGGTCTGGGGCAGTTGTAACCGAAAGACCACCGGGTTGATCACTTCAATGATCTCATAGGGTCCTATAAACTTAGGACCCAACTTAGCAGACGGAACCCTAAGCCTAATATTCCGAGTGGACAGCCACACTTTGTCCCCCACTTGAAAGGGGGGTCCCAGAGAACGGCATTTGTCCGCTTGGCGTTTCTGGGACTGTTGAGCGTCTCGATACACCGTCGTACCTCCTTCCACACCTCCCCCAGATGCTGAACGACTGACTCGGCCCCTGGACACCCTGAATCCATTCTAGAGAAGGTCCCGAAGTGAGGGTGAAACCCGTAATTACAGAAGAAGGGAGAAGTCCCCGTAGACTGATGGACTCTGCTATTGAATGCAAACTCCGCAAGGGGCAAAAACGTACACCAATCCTCCTGCTGAGCAGAAACCAAGCACTGCAGGATTTGCTCAAGGGTCTGATTCGTCCTCTCCATCTGCCCATTGGACTCGGGATGATAGGCGGACGAGAAGGACAACTCAATTCCCAACCGCCTGCACAAGGCCCTCCAAAACCGAGAAATGAATTGTACCCCCCTGTCAGACACAACATTCAGGGGCAACCCATGGAACTGAACCACCTGGTCAATAAAGTGGTTGGCAAGGGCCGCAGCATTAGGTAGACCGGAGAGGGGAACAAAATGTGCCTGTTTACTAAAACGATCCACCACCACCCACATCACAGTCATACCATTTGAGACAGGGAGGTCCGTAATGAAATCCATGGACAAGTGGGTCCATGGTCTTTCAGGAACAGGTAATAGAACCAGTTCCCCGGCCAGCCGGTTACGACATACCTTAGCACGGGCACATGTAGCACAGGCAGACACAAACCCAGCAACATCTGAGTGAAGAGATGGCCACCAAAACAGTCGAGCAACAGCCTTGCGAGTGGCTGTAATTCCAGGATGGCCGCTAAGTACGAACTCATGGAAATCTTGAAGTACTCGTATCCGGAGGTGCAAAGGGACAAACAGTTTAGTGTCTGGAGCGGAAGATGGAGCTGAGCCTCCCTGACCTCAGCCTCTAACTTGGATGACAAGGTAGCGACCACCACCCCTCGCGGAAGAATGGAGGAAGGATGCTCGGGAGGTGACACCAGGTCCAAACTACGGGACAGTGCATCTGCCCTCACGTTTTTAGACCCCGGCTGAAAAGTAATACAAAAATGTAATCTAGAAAAAAAAAAGAGCCCACCTCGCTTGTCGAGGCGTCAATCTCTTGGCGGACTCAATATACGCAAGGTTTTTATGATCAGTGATGACAGTAATACGGTGAACAGCACCCTCCAAAAAATGCCTCCATTCTTCAAATGCCAACTTTACCGCCAATAATTCACGGTTACCCACATCATAATGCCTCTCAGCCGGAGTGACTTTCTTGGAGAAGAATGCACATGGTCGCAGATTAGTCAGAGTAGCAGGGCCCTGAGAGAGAACAGTTCCCACCCCCACCTCTGAGGCGTCCACCTCCACAATAAACGGCGCCTCGAGGTCAGGCTGTACCAGGACCGGGGCGGACATGAACCGGTCCTTTAACTCAAGAAAAGCCTGGACAGCCGTTTGTGACCAGTTCTGCAGATCTGCCCCTTTCCGTGTAAGGTCAGTCAATGGCTTGGCAATTTGAGAAAACCCCTTAATGAACCTTCGATAATAATTTGCGAAACCCAAAAAGCGTTGTAGCGCCTTGATATCCCTGGGTTGCACCCAATCCACGATAGCCTGCACCTTTCCTGGGTCCATTTTAAACCCATCACGAGAAAGGAGTAAAAACAAAAAAGGCTATTTCCTGAACAGAGAAAACACATTTTTCAAGCTTGGCAAACAGATGGTTATCACGTAATCTCTGTAATACTGAGCGAACATGCGTAATATGCGTATCCCTATCGGCAGAATAAATCAAAATGTCATCGAGATAGATGACCACAAAACGACCAAGAAAATCAAAGAAGATATCATTGATGAAATTTTGAAACACCGCAGGAGCATTTGTTAGACCAAAAGGCATCACCAAATTCTCAAATAACCCCTCTGACGTCAGAAAGGCCGTTTTCCACTCATCCCCTTCTCTAATACGGATAAGATTATAGGCCCCCCTGAGGTCTAGTTTGGTAAACCACCGGGTTTCAGAGAGTTGGTTGTAGACATTAGGGATGAGTGGAGGTGGATACGTTTTTTTCACAGTAATTTTGTTCAATTCTCGGAAATCGAGATATGGCCTTAATCCTCCGTCCTTCATCTTTACAAAAAAGAACCCAGTGGCCACAGGGGAAGAAGAAGGATGGATATGCCCTTTACGTATATTATCAGATATGTATGATTTCATAGCAGCCCATTCTGGACCCGAGAGGTGATATAAACGGGCCTTGGGCAATTTGGTAATGGGAAGCAAATCGATGGCACAGTCATATGGGCGATGAGGCGGAAAAACCTCGGCCTCTGTTTCCGAGAATACGTCTCCGTAGTCCCTCAGGTATTCCGGAAGACCCTCAGGACTTACGGAGAACACAAGTACAGATTGTAAACACCTTTTATGACAAGCAGGACTCCATTTGACTATGGTACGACACTCCCAATCAATAACGGGATTATGTAACATTAACCATGGATACCCCAACACTAATCCAGCAGGGAGATTGGCCATTACAAAACAAGAAATAGTTTCAGAATGCTGAGACCCGATCACCAGAGTAAATTTTTCTGTAGCAAACCGAATGAGGTTTTGAGGCAGCAGTGTTTTATCAATTGCCAGGAGTTGAATGGGTCCTTCTAACCTCACTGTCCCTAACTCTAATCTTTGGACCAACTCAGAGTCAATGAAGTTCATAGCGGACCCACAGTCAACAAAGGCAGTAGCAGACCAGACCGACTCCTTGACCCAGAGGTCAACATTCAGAAGTATCTTATTGGAGGAGAGGAAAGGTATCTGATAGTCTGGGCAACTTCCTCGACCGTTACCCAGACTTAGAAATTTCCCGACGACTGTTTAGCAAAGGGGCAAGCCGGGCAGTGTTTCCTCCAGTGTCCATGGTGTCCACAATAGAAGCACAGCTTGAGATCATGGCATCTTCTCCTCTCCTTCTCATCCAGACTGATGGCTCCAACTTCCATGTGTTCCGTAGCCGGCAACAAAGAAAGTGCCCTAGGTAGAGGGGGCGGAATCTCACGCATGGTGCCCCTTCTTTCCCGTAATCTGCGGTCCATACGAACGGCCTCCGTCATCGCATCATCCAAGGTGCTGAGAGGATGGTGCAGAGCCAAGGCATCTTTCAGTGAGTCTGAAAGACCTCTCCGGAATTGGCACCTAAGTGCAGAATCATTCCACCGTACCTCAGTGGACCACTGCCGAAACTCAGAACAATATAGCTCAGCAATGTGGTTTCCCTGAGTGAGACACATGATCCTGTCCTCAGCCACCCATACACGGTCTGGTTCATCATATATCACCCCGAGGGAGTCAAAGAAGAGGTCAACCGAATGCCGTTCCGGGGCCGAAGGGGGTAGTGAAAATGTCCAGGTCTGGGGAACCCCTCTAAGCAATGACATGATGATCCCCACCAGCTGGGTCTCATTCCCCGAGGACCGAGGCTGGAGAGTGAAAAGGAGCCTGCAACTCTCCCTAAATGTCCAAAATAGGTTTTTCTCCCCCAAGAATTTATCGGGAAGCATTACCGTGGGTTCGGGGGAGGTCAGTTGGACATCAGTGGGACTATGCTGTCCTACGGTTTGTGAGGTAGCTGCTGTGGAGACACGGGGCTCAGTGGGTGCTCTCGTCCACTAAAACCCGCCGCCTTTAGAAAGACAGCGTGGCTCAGGGCTCATCCCAACTGAACGCCGGCCTCCTTAACCGTGGGCGTAACACTACTCAGACAACACAGGGTGGGGGAACCACAATAATTAGACTTTATTGGATCCCTAAACAATTAACGGCACATAACACATAACCAGCAAAACACAAAAGTAACAGGCAACAGAGTCTCACCCTTCCGCTGGCTCACCAAGGATTTAGAATGTCCTTGCCTCAGAGGTTCCAGGGCCGCTTACTCCAATCCAGCAGCACCCCGCTTTTGGCGGGCACCCACCGAGAAAGGAATAATGCCAGATTTAGGAAGCTGTCTGAGGTCTGAAAAGTCTGTAACAGGTGACTGAACTGTCCCAACCTGAGTGTCCTCCTTAGGTAGTCCTGGTATGATGATACAATCCTGGCAGCCGGAGTCGAAATCCCTAGGCTGTGGATATGGTCTCCAACCGGAACCGGAGTCCCTAGATTGAAGCCATAAGATTTCCTGATCCTCTAGTCAGCTCCGAAGAGCTTAGACTGGATCGATCAGCATCCATCAACCTGGTGGCTTAAAGAAGTCCCTTTGTATAGCCACAGCCTTCCACTTAGATACACTGCGTCCTCATCGATTGGTTGGACAAGAGTGCCTCTCCCATTGGATGAATCTCAAGCTGCATGGACAATGTTCATCCAAATGATGTCTACAGAAAGACTGAAGATATCTACATGGAGTCTGCAAGTCACAGACTCAACAATGGCTACTAAGGTAATCACATTAGCAATACACAACTACAATACAATGGTTACTGGAAAAGTCTGGAGAACAATACGTCTGGCTTTCAGTGGCCAACACAATTACATTGAGTCAACAAGAGTCTTGTAAAAACAATGAGGGACTTCTCCCCCGTCTATAAACAATCTATCATGCTGTCTGGCTGAATTTTAAGAAACTTTAACCCATGAGAGTCCATGTCGTCACAGCTGCCACTGAGGTGGTCCTCGCAGAAGCGGAGACCTCACTCTGCAGCATATTGTGTGAAGGTACCAGGGTGCGATGCTCTGCAGCCAAATCCTACACCAGCTGCGTAAGGTTGGCTACTTGCTCGCACAAAGTACTGAGTGGATCCATTACAGTCTTTTAGCCTGCAAAGTTGGATCCCACTACCAAGAAATAAATGTCTTTTTTTTTTCTCTTTCTCCTATGGGAGATAAAGTCTATTGAGGCCGGCTATACTGTCATGCTGCCACCAGGGGGAGCCAGAGCTCTGCAGCAGAAGACACTACACAGAGCAACGAGAACCAGGAAGTAAATACACAGCGTTCTCATACACTGCCTCACAGCACAGCTGAGAAACAGAGCTCCAGGGCATGCGAGGAATAGTCAGGTAGGCTGGGTCGATCACCGTACGGGAAAAAGCAGAAGCGGAGTCAAAGTCAGGCCAAGGTCAGTACCGGAGGAAGCAACTGAGTGGGGAAATAGGAGAGGGGACAGAGGACAGGAGGGACGACCAGGGGATGGAACACAGACAAGGGCACGGGGGCACAGGAACAGATAGATCAGGATATCACTCACAGGACCAGCAATCACAGGCAAAGCAGTGCTAAGCTTATAGCCGGCACTGGTTCACTGGAAATGTCAGCTTTTAAGGCACCCAGGGTCCGGAAGTGAGGCCCGAGAGAAGGCTCGGCCCCCTAGCCATGTGGACAGGGAGGCAAACCATGGCATACTCCTAGTCCTGTTTTTGTGAATGGTATGAGTTATATGGAGTTAGCATAAAATGCACAATACAATGAAAATCTGGATATATTTGTCGCTAAGTTCCTGTGATTGTGCATTTAACATTTTTTCATCTGAGCAAATCCTTTTGCTTCTCAGGAATTGCCCGATGGGAATAGTTGACTTGGGGTGTGACAAGGTGGCATGAAGGAGCGTGTGCGTGAAAAAGAGAAATAGATAAAAAAAAATCACTTGTAGTATTGATCTGTATGTCCAAAAAGTAAACCAAATCAACTTTATTGGAGAGATAACCAAATATTTATACAAACTCTCATCTTTTGTTGGGTTGGGGTCGGTCACAGCTTAAAATTAACCATTATAATTATGCAACCGAATATACCATTTCAAACGAGGCGTAATGCCACTCCTGGTGCAATCAGCCTTCACTTAACATCCACCATTTTCAACCACTGACCGCTGTGACTTAAAACAATATAACATACAATAAAGGGGAGGAAGGGTGGGACAGCAGCACACTGTGTCCAGGGTGGCCAGCAGCACAGCAGCGTCCAGGTCTCAGGGTGAGGAGAGGCCGAATCCAGGAAGTAAGGGGAATTATATAGGGGAACCAATACTAAGGAAAACAGTGAGATTGGACACCTTAAAGGGGGCAGGGTTCGGGCATGGGAGACGGATTTTAACCCCTTACATACCGGGCTCAGAAGTCAGGGTACATTCAGTGCAGCCCCACTGACCTGCCCTGCAGACTGCTGAGACCCCACCACTGCACCAATCTTCCATGCCCAAATAAAACACACAATTGTAGTAAACCAAATCAACTTTATTGGAGAGATAACCAAATATTTATACAAACTCATCTTTTGTTGGGTCAGTCACAGCTTAAAATTAACCGTTGTAATTATGCAACCGAATATACAAATATTTCAATCGAGGCGTAATGCCAGCCCGGACTCCCGGTGCAATCAGCCTTTGCTTAACATCCACCATTTTCAACCACTGACCGCCACGGAGGAGCAAAAGTTGCTAGACTGCGCTCCGACCCCCACCCATAAAAAAGAAGGCCTGCTCAATGCCTTCTTGAAGGCCTAATAAAATAGCTGCCTGTGCCTGATGGAGTTTTACCATGTCGGACCTCATGGGACAGGAACAGAGCTCATCACCGAATACGAAAAGCTTGGGCGATACCGCACCATCTATGAAGAAAGGACAAAATTAGTGAAGCAATAAATGAAGTCTACCATAACGCACAAAACAAGAGGAACGCCAACTACCGATGTGTTGAAAATCAGGGTTGGCAAACCAGCCCGTGCAGCCTCGGTAGCAGCACCCATCCTAAAAGAATGTGTACCAAACTCGAAAGGGTTAGGCCAAGAAAACCAAAGACACTTACGAAAAAAGGAACAAGAACTGGAACTTTTCACAGCTAGGGACTATCCTCTAGAGGTAGAAGGAAACACCGGAGCTGAGCACCGCATATAGTTAACCAAAGCAATACCTGCCAGACGGATCCGTTCCTGGTCTTACAAACCCAAACACGCAAACCGCCCGAAGACCACCGGAACTGTGCTTTGCAAAAACAACTTCTCACCGATTCGCAAAGCGTCAAAAAAGGCCAAGCCAAAGGAAAACGCAAAAAGAACCGATTCAAAAGTGGGCAAACAAAATTACATGCACAATCAATTGCCACCATGTAACGCTATGGACAGATCCAAAAACCCCTGGGAAATGAAAGCAAGCTTTTTCAGGTGGGAGGTGAAAAAACCATTGCTTTGGAATCAATTTCAATACCCAAGAAGGGTAACCAAAAGTAAAGCCAAAGCGCAGCTGAGCAACAGCCTCTTTATTGGGGTACCGTTCGAGCCACGGTCCCATCGCGAGAACACCCACTGGCGTCCTTATCCAGCGTGTTTGATAGTTTCTCTGGCAATGTTGTGGACGAACTAAGGCACTGGGTTGCTGCATGTGCTCCGCCACAAGCGGAGCACTTATGCCTGAATTTACATAGGCCAAAGAAGCGGCAGTGGCCTTCGTTAAATAACCAACACGTGCCAGGTCTATGAACGGCCACTGATAGGGGACGGCAGAGATGCTAAGGTGAAAGGGGTCATAAGTGTTCTGGGCCAGCATTAAACGCAGCCAAGTGCCAAGTGTCCGTGGCTTTAAATTCCCAACCCAACTGGGGTTGAAGGGCCAAACGATGATGAAAATCCTCGTCGTAACGCCACCAAGCTGATCCCCCATGTGACTTGTAGGAATTATAAATGGTGTCGAGATATATAAACATCTCAGAACAGCGCTCAGGGTGCTTCTGTCCCATGACACATCCCATAACAAAAAATGCCTGAAGCCAGTTGTTAATGGGCTTAGCCACTTTTGGCCTCCTCTCGAAAGGACGATCAGATGAGCTCCGTTCCTTGTCAACTAACTGTACGTTAATTGGTTGAAACTAAAGACCATACATCAACATAATCATTCGCCCATATTTTTTGGACAGTCTCAGCATCCAAATGGGATCCCAAAGGGGCAATACCGCACTAGAAAGCATCTCTGTGAATGTCAGCACGAGGCGGGAGGTCAGACTGTGTAGGAGGTTAACCAGCTAAAGAAGGGTTAATTACTATATCCCCTGCCTGTAAATTAGCTAACAGTGTCTGAATAGTCGCTGCCATGCCCGCACTACCCCCCTCACGCCCCCAAGTATTGGTACTCACCAGCATCCGGAAGGGGAGCGACAGCAGGCTCCTGGAGAGGATCAACAAACGTCTCCCTCTGAGGAGGTCAGGAACGACGGCGATGATGCCCATGGGGTACACATTTGCAGCCCCCTGCACCAAAGATGGCAGGTGAGGAGCTGCAACTGAGCAAAGGGGCCAGAAGGGCTTATTACTGCCCCAGCACCCAGGGGTGCATCCTGCTGGAGAAACTGAGGGGGCACCATGCCTGCAGACCCCTGGTTCATAGTGTCATGGTGTCCCCCTGTTATTCTTAGTGACGGTGGTGGCTGTTTAACTAGCGGTTTGGGGACGCAGGGGTTAACTAATACCGGCCACGGCTCCACACTGCCGGAGGAACAGTGTCGGTGTGCGGCAGCCACGGCCAGAAGCTGGGAGGGAGTGAGGAGCTGAGAGGGAGTGAGGGGTGAGGGATCTGCATGAGTTGATGGTACATCAGGGTTAATAGCTACCGGGAGGAAATTAGTGGGGCTAGTCGGGAGGCGCGCACACGACAAGTACGCATGTGTGGTGCCCCAGCAGTCTGGTTGCCACAGCAGTGTTGCCCTCCTCAAAAGGTTTAATGCTGAGCCTGGAGATAGTTGAGGAAATCCATTAGCCAGTAAGTACCATCATCTGTTACGGGGGGACCGGCAGATTAGGACTAGGGGGTATATATCCTAATCGCCAGTCGGGGCCCACCGTGCTCCAGATGACAAAGGAGCTGCTGGCACCTGAGGGTTAGGCGGAGACTATAGAGCTGGATGGCTCTGAGATAACCCAGGAACTCTGGGAACCGGTCACGTGTGTTGGGACACGTCAGACCGGACGACAACCCGATTAGCGTTTTGGTGCACCTAGCGCTACACCAACCACGTGTGCAGGAAACACGTCAGGCCGGGTGGTAACCAGGTAGCATTGACCGGAAGACCGCCACGAAAGCGCCCTGTCGGCCACGTGTGTAGGACACGTCAGGCCGAGCGGTCCTCCGATTAGCGTTTCTGGCCACCTCTCTCTCGACTGGCCACATGTGTGTAGGACACGTCAGGCCAGATGGGTTTACCAGTAGCGTTGACCGGGAAGCCGAGGAGGATAAGGAACACCCTGTTAACTCCACAGGGGTCCTGGGGTACGCTGTCCGTGCGCGTAGGGGACACAACCGGACAGGTGGCGCAGCAGGTGCGTTGTCCGTGTGCGTAGGGGGCACAATCGGACAGGTGGCGCAGCAGGTGCGTTGTCCGTGTGCATAGGAGACACAATCGGACAGGTGGCGCAGCAGGTGCGTTGTCCGTGTGCGTAGGGGGCACAATCGGAAAGGAAGCACAGCAGCCGCAACCCAGTTAATGCCACTGGGCTGCTATAGCAAGACTGGAACGGCAGGAGGGAAGCACGGCGCCTGACCCTGATGTGCCGAGCCACGAATCTTGGCGTGACAGGCACCGTTCGCCTAACCCTACCTACCGCTTCCCAACATAGGCTTATGCCGCAATGAGGCTCTAACATGGAGTTGTGCTCTGACTGAGCAAAAGTGAAGACTGCGCACCTCCATGTTGTCTCCAGCCCCTTTTATAACCTGGGTCCACCCCAAACCCAGGGTGGAACCACCAAGGTCTAATAGCAGAGTGCCGTGTCATCAGTGACGTCACATGCGACCTATCCGGAACCGCCACGTCATTGATTACCTCATGGCAGCCACGCCCCAAACACTTCAACAGTCATCGTTTGACGACCAATACTGAGGTGCCAGGTCATAGGGGCGGGCCTCTGCGAGCCAGTCCGGAGTTGCCACGTCATCAGGACACCTGACACCCTCTGCCCTATCAGGGCCTGCCACCTCACGGACATGCTCAGTGAGGTCCTTACCGGACCTAGCCTCTGATGCACTAAGTGCCTGAGCATGCCCAGTAGCCTGAGCAACAGGCTCAGAAAGCAGACTATCAGTTTGAGCATGCTCAGTAGGCACATCCCAGAACTTAGACACAGCACGAAGTCCAAGTACCTGTGCAAAGAGGCTGTTAGGGTTAATTGTGGGAGCATGCTCAGTAGCCTGAACTGAGGACTTAGTCTCAGACATAACACAATCAGGCTGAGCATGCTCACTAGGCAAAACACCGGGCTTAAACTCTGGCTGGGGTAAATCGGCGCACGCATGCGCACTAGCCGCCTCTCCACACTTAGACGTGGTGGAAGGAACAGCCAACTGGAGGCACGGCCAAGAACGGCAACCGGCGCCTGGGCGCAACAGGAACCGCAGCAGGCTGCTTGCGGCTATGGCGGCGCCGGTTCGTAACATCATCCAACACAGTTTCTCTCCCAGAGCAGCAGAGGGAGCTCTTAATCTGGAGTTCCAGGGAGGATCCCTTAAGCTCTGACCTAGGGGAGGAGTTAGTTAGTCTGTGAGGAGAGTTCAATGAAAGAGGAACTCGAGTAGTGTGGTGTGTGAGCTGGGAGCGGAGCCAGATTGCTCGGCCCAGGAAAACACAGGCCACAGAGAGGCAAAAGAGGAGAAGAACATTGGGGAGTGGAGCGCAGCCAGCTCACCGCGACGTGATCGCTAGAAAACTTGAATATCGGAGTTCAGGGCCACTCGAGTACTCGAGTACCGATGGTCGCATCTGGAGGACGAGAGGACTGCAGGTCTCTGTCCACCCCACACCCGGAGGTGCAGCTGTAAAGTCAGGACCTGGAGCCCGGATAGACAGAACGGCACCTGTAATCGTCCACGCAGCCCGCCATATGGGAAAGTAATAAATTACCTCAGAGCAGCAGAACGGGTCTCAGTATACTGAAACAGTGGGACCCCAGTTACACAAACAGAGCATAGGGAGCAGGCCTCATTAATCATCTGGCCAGTGTGAGACCCCCGTCTGCTTCCAGGCCACTGGATCACCATTACCACCTGTAACAGGCTCCCAGGACTTCCCCAGTTGCCAAAGACAAGTAAAGGAGAAACCCACACCACTGAATTAATCAGCAACTAAGGGAGGCAGATTGCAGATTTAAATCTGCCTCCCAGAGCTCATGTGACTCTCTGAGGCAACGCCCATTAGCAGGAGAGGAGGAGAGTGGAATGGAGGGAATCACCAACCATCTGACTGTCAGAGGATACAGCATCTCGTATCCACTGGCAACAGCTCACACTAGGGGACCCAGCATCCCAGGGCCCCTGAGTGACAACATTGCTCCCAGGGTACGACGTGCTCGGTCAGAACCTGCACTAGTGCAAGCTCCGGGGAGCCAGAGTACACGTAGGAGCACGACGGACCCACTCAGGTGCAGAACCACCAGACCTGACAGTACCCCCCTCTTGAGGAGAGACCTCCTAACTCTCAGCACCCAGTTTGCCAGGAAACCTTTTATGGAAGTCAGCAATAAGTTTATTAGCGTGGATATCTCACCTCGGAACCCACGACCTCTCCTCTGGACCATATCCCTTTCAGTAGATCACATTTTGGACCCAATTCTGTACCTTTCTGGAATCAACACTCTGCTCGACTTCAAACTCCTCCTGACAATTCACAAGGACCGGGCATGGGGGAAGGTGAGGTGTGATCTGTCTTTTAGCCTTCTTAAGAAGGGACCTATAAAAGATATTAGGGATTCAGATACTGGCAGGGAGCTTTACTCTAAAGGTGACTGGATTGACCACCTCCAGGATGGGAAAAGGCCCAATAAATTGAGGCCCAAGCTTGGGACAGGGTACCTTGTGCTTAAGGTTTTTTTGTGGATACCCACACCAGATTCCCAACTACCAGCTTCTCCTCCTGAGACCGGTGCCTATCCACCGCATCCTTCTGTGATGTAGACGCTTTCTCAAGCTGTCTGCAAATCCCCTCCAAGTTTTTAACCTATTGGTGGTCTCAGACACCCCAGAACTCACTTCCCACCCCCGGAAAAACACTGGAGACCTGGGATCAAAACCAAAGTTGCAAAAGAGGTACACAAAGACTCATGATGCCTAATATTGAGTGCAAACTCCGCTAAAGGTAAATAAACCCCCTGATTATTGGAACAGAAGTAACTCATGTCTCTAATGACTGGTTAGTCCACTCTGAAAGGGTATGGGGATGATATGCTCAGGAGAATGATTAATTCTGTTCTAATCCGACTACAGAAAGCCTTCAAAAACGTGGAGATAAACTGTGAACCTTGATCACAATATTAACAGGAACACCGTGCAACCTGATCACATTATTGATCCACCATGTCCTGAGCTGATGGTAATTGACTCAGAGGAATAAGATGGCACTGGCGAGAGAAGCAGTCAACAATTACTCAGATGACAGTCATTCCCTTTAGAGGCCGGAAGATCAGTAAGGAAATCCATTGGGCAGACTATGGAACTTTACTCCTGGCACACACCTCACAGGCTTGAACAAAGGCCTCAACATCCAGGCCTAGCGCGGGCCACCAATACACCTGTTTAACCAAATGCATGGTACTCTTAACCCCCATGTAACCGGCCAATGCAGAATTGTGACAGTTCTGAATAAAACGGAGTCTGAAGCTAACAGGCTCAAACAATCTGTCCCATGGGGTATCAGAGGGGGCCAAATGCTGTGACTTCAAAATCTCCCATTCCACATTAGTGATAGCAACTACCATCACTGGGGAAAAAGTGCGACAGGGGAACCTCCTCCCATTGGACAGGACAGGAAAAAATGAGAACGTGAAAAAAATAAGGCCCATCTAGCCTGCCTTGGGTTAGGCCTCTTGGCATTTTCTAAATAAATTACATTTTTATGGTCCGTGAGTATCACAAAAGAGTGTCTAGTCCCCTCCAAAAATTGTCTCCACTCTTCAAGAGCCCATTTAATGGCTAGCAATTCCCGGATACCAACATAACAATTTAACTCGATGGATGAAAATTTTCTCAAAAAGAAGGCGCAGGGCTGAAGGTGAGTGAGAGCCGCAGACCCCTGGGATAGTACTGCATTTTCTGAAACATCTATCTCCACTAGAAATGGTCTATCGAAGTCAGGCTAAACTAGAACCAGAACACAGGTAAATGCCTCCTTGAGGCAGGAAAATGCCCTAGTAGCCACAGGCCCGCATTTACAAACATCCGCTTCCTTTTGGGTAAGGTCAGTAAGGGGTTTGACAAGTTTAGAAAAACCCTTATTAAACCTCCTATAGTAATTAGCAAACCTCAAAAATCTTTGAAGGGCTTTCAGGTTTTTGTGTTGGACCCAATCCTGTACAGCCTGGCGCTTAGCAGGGTTCATGCGGAATCCAGTGGATGATAAAATTACAAATCTCCTCAACCTCGAAGGAGCCCTTGGGTACGTTCACATATAGATTATTCTCCTTAAGCCTGTTAAAGGGAACATGTCAGGTGCAGTATGCAACCATAACCACAAGCAGTTCTGGGTGCATACTGCTAATCCCTGTCTAACTGTCCCTGTAAACACTAGCATAGTGTGAGATGCCGAGGGGAGAAGTACTAGAGAACAGGTATGTTTCCCCTCAGTTCATTTCATATGCCTCCATGTACTGATTGTGGAGCAGTCAGCCCATGCAAATAGGCTGGCAAAAGCTGGGAAAGTCAGATCTGGCTCAGCAATAAGTTAGTCACTGAAGGCTGTTTATTTCAGTGTAATTTTGGGCTCGATTTTTCCTGGAGTAATCAGTAGGAATGGCAGTGGGACTGGTTGCTCCCTTCTCCACATTAAGTCCAGGTTTTGATTCCTCAGCAGATCAGCTGAAATAATCAGGAGGCATTCAGTAGACTGAGACTGCTGAGGAGAGCAGTACAGGCTCATGGCTGCTGATGCTGAGACTCAATACCTCCGCTTGCTGTGCTGAGGAACCGACACAGTAAGAGAATACTGTTTTGTTTGTTACATAGATTTATTTTATAGTTAGCATTCTGTTGTTAGTTAGTGGCCAGACAGCCTTAGACATTTGTGATGCCCTGGCAAAACCAGGTAGTCACAGATGACTGTACCCCCCAAAAAGGGTACAGGAATCGCCTCCTGCTTGGGAATCTACACCACACTTTCCACACATGGGAACACCAGCCACAAATCCTAGTCGCCCCCCATGACAACCAGGACACACCAGTGGGCGGGACCAGGCGGATGGGAACGCCCACCTAGGGGTCTTGAGGTGACACGGGGCGGGAACCAGTTAGTTCAGTAGGAGTGGAGTTGAAGTAGAGTGGAGTGAAGTTGGGATTCGGTAACAGGAGCTGAAGTGCAGTGTGGTCAGGGTTGGAGCCCTTGGACCACGGGAGGACCGACTAGGTGGCAGACTGCATTTTAGGGCCACAGGCGACGGAGATCCGGTCACGGGAGACCTGAAGTGGATTGGGGCAGGGTTGTAGCCCGCCGGTACCGACGACGGGAATCTGGTCCGGAGGTTGTGCACGGGCGGGGTACCTGGACCCTAGGACGAGGCAAACTTCAAGCCCCTTGTTAATTGACCAGCGGGACAAGGTACCAGGCCTTGTTCCCGAACAGAGCAGCCCAGATAGAGCAGACCGGAAGCGCAACTCGGGGGACATGGTGTCCGCCAAGAACCGATTGAAGTCCCACGGGTCAGCGTCTGCGGGCAACGGCTTCTTCTGTGTCCAAAGCTGCAGGGGAGCAGATTTCTCCTGTTCCAGGCGGGTTAATCCACACACCACAACACACAAGTGCAGGAGGAAGGGCCCCTACATTGCTAACCTGGGTGCGGGACCAGCACACCCCTCCAGAGGCAACCGGCATCCGTCCTTGGTTTACAGTACAGACTCTGTGTGGATTATTCATAATCGTGACTACAGCACTGTCACCCGGTCCAACCTGCCGACAACGTCCCAGCCCTGCTCCTTACGCCACAACCGGGCCTCGGGACTACACCTCCCCTACCCATGGAGGGGATTCCACCTTGCTTCCCCACTCCATCAGCCCCGGGCCACCCCAAACCAGGCAGCGGGGTTGCCACCATCCCATCACCGCAATCCACGGGTGGTGTCACAGACAATTTCCCCTGTAAATACCTCCCCTTTTCACTGTGTGAGAGGATGGGCGGATGCACGAGCCACGGGTCCGGCCACCACTTGAGCCCAGGATATGATCCCTGATCCGAGCGCCCCTCAAGCAGCCCCGGTCGCCGCAGCGGAGGCGGCACCCGTCCGCGACAACACAAAACCTGGAGTCACAAATATGATTCTTACCCCATCGGTAGATGCCGTGCGCCTTGCTTCAAAATCCATGAAACGTTCCAAAATCTTGAACTGCTGCCATCTTGCTGCCATCTTTGGCGCCAAAACAACAACAGTGTCATCTTCTTCCCCAAAAAAGGCGCGAAGCCGAAGCCCCGCCTCCTAATAATGCGGGCGGAACCAAGTGACTCCCAAAGCAGGAAGTCGCAAAGGACAGTGGGTCTCGCGAGACTGCTGTTGAAAACCAAGGGGGAGCGGCATGTAAACCAAGAGGATAAAGGGCAGGGACACCAGGACTTTGCCAAATCCCATTCCTGGACAAGCAAGCGGCAGGATGTCTCAGGGGTCCAACAACCAGAATGTGGAGAGGCCCGTTCCCGGGACCGCCGACTGGATTGAAGCGCAGACGGAGAGGATGTGCCGAAGAATCCAGGCCCAGGCACATTTCATCATGATGCGGTGAACCACCGAAATTAATGGCTGCAGCTGTCCGGGATGGAGATGGCCTCGGAGGAGCGAGTAAGCAGTGACCCATGCCCCCATGTTCCTCAGGAACTGGACATCTCAGCTGAGGGGTCTGGCCTGCCTCCGTCCGCCACGTTGCCTCCCTCGCCGCCCGTGTCCGTGGCCAGCCCCTGATCGGCCCGCTACCCTCAGCACCGGCAGCGGAACCCGTCTTGTGTCAGAAGGAGGCCCCAGCAATGGGGACCTCGGACCTTGCCTGCACCACCGACCCAGCACCCATCTCGGCCCCGAGCCAGGCCGCAACCCTGACGACATCCCATCTGGCCCAGAGCCAGGCCGCAGCCCCGATAACGTCATCCCCGGAAGTCCGCCCGTCTGCGACAGAGATAGCGACGGCTCCAGCAGTCCGCCCGGCTGCAACAGAGATGATGACGGCTCTGGCAGTCCGCCCGGCCGCAGCGGAGGCGGAGCCTGACCAGAAGTCTGTCTGGCCCACGGTGCCGGCCGCTCCAAAATATTCTGTCCCGGCTGTGGAACAGCGGGCATGCACCTGCTGAGAGGAGGAGCAGGCCACTGAGCGATGGGGCCCACGGCAGAGAGAGAGTCCGGTCATCGCCGGCGCCGAGGGCATCCGAGTGGGCCTGACACCCGAGCAGGAGGCAGAGCACGGAACCCGTGCCCCGTATTGGGAGCGGCAGCAACGGTAGCTACGCCAGGAAATAGCCGCCCGTGAGAACTGTAAGGCTGAGGTGCTGGCCCGCACCTATAAAGAAAAGGACAACCTGCGTCAAGCCATCTTCTGGGTCAGGGGCCCGACATACCATGGGCAGCTCCACTACTTTGACCCCCAGAAGGGATTGGGTCTCATTTATGAACCTGGACTAGAAGCAGAGATATTTGTGTCCCGGAGGGATGTGGTCCCTCACCTGCCTACCGGCCACCCAGACCGAAATCTGGAGGCAGGGGACATGGTAAGCTACACCCGGCATTGCGGAGAGCGAGGGTGGTTTGCCCTTGATGTGAAGAAGTGTGTGGTAGTCAACGAAACCCCTGCCTCGCCTCCCACCGTTTCTTGTATGAAGAAAAGAAGTAAGGTAGCTGTTCCCGGCTGCCTTTCTCCTACAGTTGTTTGAAAACAAAGTTTTATTTCAGCCAGTTAACAGTTAAAAATGGACCATGGTGTCAGGAGTGGCGACATCACCCCAAAAACTTTCTTGGGTCAAGTAAATAACCCCCCCATCTACCTTCTTGTTACTGACCGCCAGGAGGCGGCACCCGCTGGAGAGGTCGGTTGGAGGAAGGGCCTGCGGTGGAGTCGGCCAAGGCCCAGTCACCACGGAAACCGCTGACTACCCTGCAGGCGAAAGGGTTCCGGCCCAAGGGACTCTTTGGGGTGATACAGGGTGCGGAACTTTGACCCGGACACAGACACTCACCAAAACCCGGAATGGTGTAGAACACCCGACAAGCGGTGACACCAAGGGAGGGTACAGGTGTTTTGGGTGGCGGAACAAAGGAAAAAGGGGTAGATGGACATCGTTAAAGTAACGTTTAAGATATGTGCCTTCCATGAAGGGAAGAAATGTTCTAAGGTTCTACCGTTCCAATGTTATTTATGTTTTACCTTTTTTTCTAGATGTTGAAAAAAATTAATACTGGTGCCGGACAGCCCGCGGACGGGCTGTTTTACCAAGGGGGAGTGTGACGCCCTGGCAAAACCAGGTAGTCACAGATGACTGTACCCCCCAAAAAGGGTACAGGAATCACCTCCTCCTTGGGAATCTACACCACACTTTCCACACATGGGAACACCAGCTACAAATGCTAGTTGCCTCCCCATGACAACCAGGACACACCAGTGGGCGGGACCAGGCGGATGGGAACGCCCACCTAGGGGTCTTGAGGTGACACGGGGCGGGAACCAGTTAGTTCAGTAGGAGTGGAGTTGAAGTAGAGTGGAGTGAAGTTGGGAGTCGGTGACAGGAGCTGAAGTGCAGTGTGGTCAGGGTTGGAGCCCTTGGACCACGGGAGGACCGACTAGGTCGCAGACAGCATTGTAGGGCCACAGGCGATGGAGATTCGGTCGCGGGAGACCTGAAGTGGACTGGGGCAGGGTTGTAGCCCGCCAGTACCAACAACGGGAATCCGGTCTGGAGGCCATGCACGGGCGGGGTACCTGGACCCTAAGACGAGGCAAGCTTCAAGCCCCTTGTTAATTGACTAGTGGGACAAGGTATCAGGCCTTGTTCCCGAAGAAAGCAGCCCATATAGAGCAGACCGGAAGCCCAACACGGGGGACAGGGTGTCCGCCAAGAACCCATTGAAGTCCCACGGGTCAGCGTGTGTGGGCAATGGCTCCCTCTGCATCCAAAGCTGCAGGGGAGTGGATTTCTCCCGTTCCAGGCGGGTTAATCCACACACGACAAGACACAAGTGCAGGAGGAAGGGCCCCTACATTGCTAACCCGTGTGCGGGACCAGCACACCCCTCCAGAGGCAACCGGCATCCGGCCTTGGTTTACAGTACAGACTCTGTGTGGATTATTCGTAATCGTGAGTACACCGGTGTCACCCGGTCCAAACTGCCGACAACGTCCCAGCCCTGCTCCTTACGCCACAACCGGGCCATGGGACTACACCTCCCCTACCCGTGGAGGGGATTCCACCTTGCTGCCCCGCTCCATCAGCCCCGGGCACCCCCATACCAGGCAGCAGCTGTGCCACCATCCCATCATCGCAATCCACAGGTGGCATCACAGACAATCTCACCTGTAAATACCTCCCCTTTTCACTGTGTGCGTGGACGGGCGGTTGCACGAGCCCCGGGTCCGGCCACCACTCGAGCCCAGGACATGATCCCGGATCCAAGCACCCCTCGAGCAGCCCCGGTCGCCGCAGCGGAGGCGACACCCGTCCGCGACACATTTATTTTCCTGTTTTTGAATGTGTAACACTGAGAGATAAGGGCGCTTTCACACTTGCGTCATTTGGCATCCGTCACAGTGCGTTGTGTGACGCATTAGATGGATGCCTTGCAAATAGTGTGATAATAAAGGCAACGTATTCCTGTGAAATAACGCGTTGCGTTAAGTTGGTTTTTTTAGCCGAGAGAGAGAGACCACAGGCAGGCACTACAGCCTCCATCATCACAGCACATGCAGGCAATACAGCCCCTATCATCACTGCACACGCAGGCACTACAGCCCCAATCATCACAGCACACGAAGGCACTACAGACCCCATCATCACAGCACACGCAGGCACTACAGCCCCCATCATCATAGCACACGCAGGCATTACAGCCCCCATCATCACAGCACACGCAGGCACTACAGCCCCCATCATCACAGCACACGCAGGCACTACAGCCCCCATCATCACAGAACACGCAGGCACTACAGCATCCATCATCACAGCACATGCAGGCACTACAGCCCCCATCCTCACCGCACACACCCCGACACTACTGCACCCATCATCACCGTTCACACCTTGACACTACTGCACCCATCATCACCACTCACACCCCGACACTACTGCACCCATCATCACCGCACACACCCTGACACTACTGCGCCCATCATCACCGCACACACCCCGACACTACTGCACCCATCATCACAGCTCACACCCCGACACTACTGCACCCATCATCACAGCTCACACCCCGACACTACTGCACCCATCATCACCGCACACACCCCGGCACTACCGCACCCATCATCACCGCTCACACCCCGACACTACCGCACCCATTATCGCAGCACATACCCCGGCACTACCGCACCCATCATTACCGCACACACCCCGGCACTACTGCACGCATCAGCACAGCTCACACCCAGACTCTACTGCACCCATTATCACAGCTCACACCCAGACACTACTGCACCCATTATCACAGCTCACACCCCGACACTACTGCACCCATCATCACCGCACACATGCAGGCACTACCGCACCAATCATCACCGCTCACACCCTGACACTACCGCACTCATCATCACCACACACCCCCCGACACTGCTGCACCCATCATCACCGCACACGCGCAGGCACTACCGCACCCATCATCACAGCTCACACCCCGACACTACCGCACCCATCATCACTGCACACGCAGGCACTAACTCACCCATCATCTCCACACACGCCGGCACTATCTCTGTGACGTCCCCGCTGACAGCACGACTCCCTTCAGTTGCTGCGTGGAGCTCACAGTGAGCGGCAGTGTTCTACTGCCGCTCCTGTCAGTTTCATGTAGCAGAGCTGGATGCATCGCGGGACCTCATGGATTACGTCGGACATGGAAAGGTATTTGGGGATTTTAATAAAGTGGTGAAAGAGGGTGTTTTTTTTGTCTTTTATTCCAAATAAAGTATTTTTTCGGGTGTATGTGTTTATTTACTTTCACTTACAGGTTAATCATTGTATAGGTATCTCGGGGAGACGCCTGCCATGATTAACCTAGGACTTAGTGGCAGTTATGGAGTGCCATTAACTCCTTATTACCCCGATTGCCATCGCACCAGGGCAATTCGGGATGAGCCGGGTAGAGTCCCGGGACTGTCGCATCTAATGGATTCAGCAATTCCATGTCGCTGCTGTCTGATATTTTTAGGCTGGGGGGCTCCCCATCCTGAGAATAACAGCCTTCAGACGTGTGGCTTTATCTTGGCTGGTATCAAAATTAGGGGGGACCGCACGCCGTTTTTTTTCAATTATTTTATTTATTGTACTGCACGATATAGACTCGCCCACTGGCGGCTGTTGATTGGTTGCAGTGAGACAGCTGTCACTCAGCATGGGGGCGTGTCTGACTGCAACCAATCATAGGCGCCAGTGGGCAAGGGAAGCAGAGAATACGAGATTGAATAATGAGCGGCCAGCATTTTCAAAAGCAGGAGAAGCTGCCAGAGCAGTGTGACAGCTGTGCAGCACCGCACCGGTGATCGATGAGTAGGATTAAGGGAGGAGAGAGACCAGGAGTGATTTTAAACGATTTAGATCGTTCTGCTGGACATGCTGAGCATGCGCAGTAGAATGTGACGGGATCCGTCAGCGGATTCCGCCGCTTAGTGCATTGCGGAGGAATCCGCCCCCGTAGACAATCATTAGACACATTGGCGGATTCTAAAGGGATCCATCAGGGTGCGATATTTTAACGACCCAAAAAACGCTACATGCAGCATTCCCTCCGCCCGACGCTGCGTCAAAATAATGACTCAGCGTCGTCCAGCGGATGCAACGCAGACACTTGTGTTACAGTGCGTCGGCAATATAAGTCAATGGAGAATAGCGCAGTGCGTTAACGGACTACACTATTCTCCATAGGGGAGGATTGCGCTGAACGCAAGTGTGAAAGCGCCCTAAGTGTACACAATAAACACAGCAGTGGTCATACCTGTGTAGAACCTGCCAGTCTGCCGCTGTCATCTGTGACTCCATAGCTACTCGCTTGGACCAAAGCAAAGATCCCAGCTGAGCTATACAAATCTCACAAATGGTGTCTCGAATGCGGGCATTAGTGGCTATTGGACTGTGACTGCAGATAAACCGCTCTATGGGCATTGTCTCTTGTTGATGTCCTGGCTGAAAGCTTCTGTGCTGCTGAAGAGCCAAGAGACCAGCAATATGGAGGAGCTGCTGAAACAGTTGGTGCAGGTCAACATTAACCAACAACAGGCCAATATCCAGCAACAACAGACCAATACTTACCTCCAGAAGGCGCTGGAGCAGCAGCACCAAATGCACCAAGAGCAGTTAAATGCAATAAAGGAGTCTTTGGTTTAGCAGCCACGAGACGCGGAGGATCGTGCACAAAGCTCTGCCAGTGCGCAGAAAGCCGTACAAAAGACATTACTTAAAATGACTGCTGCTGATGTAGTGGAAGCATAGCTGGCAATGCTTGAATGTATTGCAGAACGTGAACGCTTACCGGTGGACAAATGGGCTGAAGTAGTTGCTCCATTCCTGATCGGAGATCCGCAAAAGGCATATTATGATCTAAGTGGAGCTGATGCTATGGACTATATTAAACTAAAAGGCGAAATCCTGGCAAGGCTGGGAGTAAACACACATGTACGGGCACAGAGGGTACATCTATGGACTTTTGTGGCACATCAGCCAGCTCGTTCACAAATGCATGACATCATCCATCTGGTGAAAAAATGGCTGCAACTAGAAACTCTGACGCCAGCACAGATGGTGGAATGTGTTGTCCTAGACAAGTACCTGCGATCCTAACCGGCTAAGATCCAGAGGTGGGTCAGACAAGGTGGCCCAACCAGCGCTGACCAGTTGGTGAACATGGTCGAGCATTACAGCGCTTCTGAAAGCCTACTCCAGGGGATGCTTTCACCTTGCTGGGGTTCTAGGAAATCGCCTGAAAGTCCTGCTAAAACTACTCCTTTCTCAAAAGAATAAAATGTTGCAACTAGGGGTAGCAGGTCCCCAAAGGACTATGATAGCGGTGTGGTTTCTCAGCAAGTCAGCAGGCCCAGACTGAGGTCCCCAACTCAGAGGCAAGGGCCTATACAGTGTTGGTGATGTTGTGGGCTCGGCCACGTAGCTGTTAACTGCTCATTAACTACAGAGCCGATGGACTGTAACACTGCAAGGTGTCTGTCATTATATGTACGGTCAGTCTGTGCTGCGGAGATCCTCACGGGAAATGAACAACATGTGTGTTGCATTGAGGTCAATGGCTATAGTGTCAATGCCATCTTAGACTCTGGCAGTCAAGTAACCTTGGTACATGCTAGCTTGGTGGACCCTGGAGCAATAACAGATTCAACTGTGGGCATTAGTTGCATACATGGCGATACTAAAAACTACCCCACAGCCTGTGTAACTCTTGCCACACCTTTGGGGGCCAAAAGACATCAGGCGGTAATCGTAAAGACAATGTGGCATAGTGTAATCCTGGGGAGAGACTATCCCTTATTCTGGGACTTGTGGAACGTTAAAAATGGTGTGAACACCCTGGTTGAAGAAAAACTGGTGAATGATACCCTGGGACTAGCCTCTGAGCCACTGGAGCAAAATGATGGGGGGCACACTACAGGGGTAGCTCCAGAATCTGTAGACTCTCTGTGGCTGTGTTTGCGGGCGAGGCGGACAAGCTAGAGGATGTTATAGAGATGCCAGGTCTTGAGGTGGCCCGTGATAATTTGGGGACCGCTCAACACCAAACCCAGTGTACCCAGGGGCTCAAAATGAGTTTCCACATATGGAAGTGCAACAGGGCATGCTGTACCACATTGACAAGATGCGAGGAGTGGTGGTGGAACAGCTAGTGGTACCAAAATCTTTTCGTCAGGTGGTTTTAGACCTGGCACATAAACATCCCTTGGGGGGCCACCTGGCTGGAGAAAAGACAAAAGACCGTATTCTGCAACGTTTCTTTTGGCCGGGTCTGGTGGGAGATGTAACTGAGTACTGTCAGTCCTGTCCTATATGCCAGTTGACTGCGCCTATGACACATTTTAGAAGCCCCCTTGTACCCTTGCCAATAATAGAGGTGCCCTTTGAGAGAATAGCAATGGATATAGTCGGTCCATTAGTTAAATCTGCCAGGGGTCATCCATACATTTTGGTGGTACTGGATTACGTCACCCGTTATCCAGAGGCTGTACCGTTACGAAATGCAAAAGCAATTTCAAAGGACCTTTTAACATGTTTTCTCGCACAGGCATTCTGAAAGAGATACTTACAGATCAGGGGACCCCCTTTTTGTCTCATATACTCAAAGAACTATGAAAATTTTTAAAAATATCCCACCTGCGTACCTCAGTGTATCACCCTCAGACTGACGGTCTGGTCGAGCGCTTTATTAAAACCCTAAAGGGGATGTTGAAAAGGGTGGTGGATAAAGACGGGAGGGATTGAGATGCTCTCCTGCCATATCTCTTCTTCGCCATACGAGAGGTATCCCAATCCTCCACGGGCCTTTCACCTTTTGAATTGGTCTATAGGCGGTGTCCCAGAGGCCTGTTGGATATTGCCAAGGAGATTTGGGAGCAAGAGGTGACTCCTTACTGCAGTGTAGTTGAACATATAACACTCATGCAGGACAGAATTGCGGCAGTTATGCCAATAGTCAAAGAATGTTTGGAGCGCGCACAACATGCCCAAAGCAGGGTGTACAACCGGGCAGCTAAAACACGAGTTTTTCAACCCGGGGATCGGGTGTTAGTGTTGGTACCTACTGTAGAAGATAAATTTTATGCAAAAATGGCAGGGGTCATATGAGGAGCTGAAAAGAATAGGTGAAGTGAATTATAAGGTACACCAACCAGACAAGAGAAAACCCCAACAAATCTACCACATAAAGTTGCTTAAGTTCTGGCGGGACAGGGAGAGTTTGGTAGTGGGGACTACCCTTGATAGTGGTCCTCGAGTGGCACCAATATCTGAGGTAAGTGACCCCCAGATAGTACCGCCAGAGGTGGGTATTGCAGACACGCTATCCAAGACCCAAATACAAGAAACCAAGGAGTTCGTACAGAGAAATGCAGATATTTTTTCAGAACTACCCGGCCATGCTCACCTAATTAAACATGACATTGTCACCGACCCTCAGACATGAGTACGGTTAAAACCATATCGAATTCCTGAGGCTCAAAGACAAGCCATTGCCCAGGAAGTAAAGAAAATGCTGGTGCTCGGGTTATTGAGGAGTCCCGGAGTGAGTGGGCTAGTCCTATCCTGCTGGTGCCCAAGCCCGATGGGACTAGCCGGAATTGTAATGATTTTCGTAAGTTAAATGAGGTATCAAAATTCGATGCCTACTCCATGCCAAGAGTTGATGAACTTATAGAGAGACTAGGTTCAGCCAGATACATATCCACTATTGACTTAACAAAAGGTTATTGGCAGATTCCCCTCACTGACTCGGCCAAAGAGAAAACTGCCTTTGTTATGCCACAGGGACTGTTCCAGTATCGGGATATGCCATTTGGGTTGCATGGAGCCCAAGCCACCTTCCAAAGACTAATGGATATCATCCTAAAGCCCCGTGTCCAGTATGCAGCCGCATATTTGGACGATATCATTATCTTTAGTGATAACTGGGAAACTCATTTGCCGAAGGTACAAGCTGTCTTGCACTCTCTAAGGGCTGCCAGGTTGACTGCCAATCCCAAGAAGTGTACATTGGGGTTGGAAGAAGCTCGCTATCTGGGATACATGATTGGTAGGGGAGTTATAAAACCTCAGGCTAAAAAAAGTGGACGCCATTCAGAATTGGCCACAACCAGTCACCAAAAGACAGGTCAGAGCCTTTTTGGGGATTGTTGGTTATTACCAGCGGTTCATCAAAAATGTTGCTACCATCGCAGCCCCACTCACAGATCTTACCAAGGGGTCAAACTCTGTCTCAATAAAGTGGAATGCAGAAGCAGAGGAAGCCTTTCAACGGTTGAAAAAGGCTTTATGTGACCAACCAGTGTCGGTTACTCCAAACTTTAAATGGAAGGTGTCGTGCCCAAAAAAAAACCTGAAAAAATGTAAAGTATTAATGTTTTAATGTTTTGTTTAAATATTATTATTTGTTTTTAATTGAGCAAAGTATAAAAAGAAAATAAAAAGTTTGATATTTTCCACTGTTAAACACTAGGGGAAGCAGCTGCTGAAATCCTACAGAAATCCCACTGTAGAAAAAGCCTGGATTACAGCTGCAGTAAAAGTGGGCAGAATCTGCTCTCTTGTGTGTGATATCACCTCCCCCTCCCAATCCGGACGTTTCCAACAGATAAGAGAGAATGTAGTGTAGGGACACCGTGCAGAGCCATTTTGTTGGTGACCACAACTGTCTAAAGTGTCACCAAGGACAGCTGCATAGTGCTCCCCACATAACGCTCTGCACGCCCAAGTCCAGCAATGCTCTGCCACATGCACGCCTACCCGCAATGCTCTGCCACACGGACGCACACAGTGTGTGTGTACACTGTGTATATACTGTGTGTGTGACAGCACCCAGCATGAGGGCAGCGGAGCCAGCTTGTGTATATACTATATACCGTGTACTGTGTTATATACTATATACTGTGTGTATATACTATATACCGTGTGTACAGTGTGTATATACTGTGTGTGTGACCGAGCAGCATGAGGGAGGCGGAGCCAGCGTGTGTATATAATATATACCGTGTATTGAGTGTATATACTAAACACTGTTTGTATATACTATATACCGTGTGTACACTGTGTATTTACTGTGTGTGTGACCGAGCAGCATGACTGTGCAATGCTCTGCATTCAGAACCACCTGAAATGCTCTGCCACACGCCCGCAATGCTCTGCCACGCACGCACACACAATGCTCTGCCACATGCACACACACAATGCTCTGCCACGCACGCACACACAATACTCTGCCACGCACGCACACACAATACTTTGCCATGCACGCACACACAAAATGCTCTGCACCATGCATGCACAAAATGCTCTGCCACATGCACGCACAAAATGCTCTGCCACATGCACGCACACACAATGCTCTGCCAGGCACGCACAAAATGCTCTGCCATGCACGCTGACACAATGCTCTGCCATGCACGCTGACACAATGCACTGCCACGCACACACACACAATGCACTGCCACACGCATGCGCACACAAAATGCTCTGCCACACGCACGCACAAAATGGTCTGCCCCATGCAGGCACAAAATGCTCTGCCACATGCACGCACACACAATGCTCTGCCAGGCACACACACACAATGCTCTGCCAGGCACGCACACACAATGCTCTGCCATGCACGCTGACACAATGCTCTGCCATGCACGCTGACACAATGCACTGCCACGCACACACACACAATGCACTGCCACACGCCTGCGCACACAAAATGCTCTGCCACACGCACGCACAAAATGGTCTGCCCCATGCAGGCACAAAATGCTCTGCCACATGCACGCACACACAATGCTCTGCCAGGCACACACACACAATGCTCTGCCAGGCACGCACACACAATGCTCTGCCATGCACGCTGACACAATGCTCTGCCATGCACGCTGACACAATGCACTGCCACACGCATGCGCACACAAAATGCTCTGCCATATGCATGCGCACACAAAATGCTCTGCCACACGCACGCACACACAATGCTCTGCCAGGCACACACACAATGCTCTGCCATGCACGCACACATAATGCTCTGCCATGCACGCACACACAATGCACTGCTACATGCACACACAAAATGCTCTGCCACATGCACGTGTCGCGGGCGGAGGAGGGGACGCCGCGCTCTCCCTACTGCTCGGGTCCGGCTGCCACTGCTGCTGCGGCCTCTGCTGCTCGGTGGCTCGAGCGATGGGCCGGATCCCGGGGACTCGAGCGGCGCTCCTCGCCCGTGAGTGAAAAGGGGATTGGGTGTTTTGGGATAGTTTATTGTCCGTGACGCCACCCACGGTTGTGGTGATTTGTTAACACCACCGCTGCTCTGTATGGGGAGCCCGGGAGTGATGATATGGAGCAGCCAGTTGTTGATGTGCCCCTCCGTGGGTAGGGGTTGTGGTGCTCCCGGGGCCCAGTGATGGGATTGGAAAGGTGGACAGGCGGGTCTGGGGCCTGTGGAGGTGCAGGGGCGCAGGGGCAGCGCTGTGCCGCACGGCACGGAGGTACTCACTCAGCCAGTAAACACGACACAGTTCTCGGTAAACAAACGGCTGGTTGGACGGGTCCCTCGGACGGCTACGGTGCTGCGGCTCCCTGCAGTTAGCGATGACGGTCTCTTCCCTGCACCTATGTAAAGTCTCTTTGGTAGCGATGGGTCCCCACCGGTTACCCGCTCCCCGGCTTCAATCTGGGCCGGAGGAGCCTCTCTCTTGCCCGCAGGCGCTGGCCCTGGGAAACTGGTGCCTTGGCGGTGGCGGTGTCTCCCCTCAATGGTCGGACTGTTGCCTTCAATCGGGACTTGGTTGTTAGGAGACAGAGGTCCCCTTCACTGACGGATTTGGCAAATTATGGCGACTCCTAGCCTTGCCGGGATCCGAAAGGCCCCTGCCCTGGTGCTGACTGTTCTTCGTATACTGCTCCGGTACCGCCGGGTCACTACCCGTCCGCGGTCCTTCCAGCAACCTCCGAGCAGTCCCCCTGCAGACTATCACCGCCGTCTGCTGACCTTGCTGTCACAGTCCGGGGCACACACCCGGACCAACTTCAGGCTTTACAAACTGTTTCTTTTCACTTTACTTCAGCTTCTCTCCTAAGCTCCTCTACCACTTCACCTCCTTCTACTTTCACTTCCTAAACTCAACTGTTCTCCACTTGCTTCCTCACTCAAGCTCTGCCTGAGCTAAACTGCCTGGTTCTTCCCGCCTCCAGGGCTGTGAACTCCTCGGTGGGCGGAGCCAACCGCCTGGCCCACCCCCTGGTGTGGACATCAGCCCCTGGAGGAGGGCAACAAGGATTTTGGGTTAGCTAGGTGTACCTGCAGGGAATGTGGGGTGCATGTGGTGTTGTGACCTGTGACCCCTGGCTTGCCCAGGGCGTCACATTCCCCCTTAGCAAAACGCAGACTGTCCTCGGGCTGCCCGTCCAACACCGGTTTTATTTTCCTTTTGTTTTTTTCTGTAAAAGATAGGGAAAACGGTAACATATTTACATTTATAATTTATGGCATCATCCCACATCGGGAGGTTCAGTGCTTAAAAGTTGCAAACTTTAAAACGGTTAACGGTTACGGTCTCCGCTCTCTCCCACCCAAGTAACCTGGCCCTGATGCTGCCCCTAAAGCCCAGGCAGCACCCCTTGACCCTAGTCCAGCACAAGTTACCCGAGCGGGATCTGTCCTTCCCCTCCAGAGGGTAGCCACCGGTTCCTGTGGTGGCTGGGCCCCAGCCTGCTCTGCTGTGGGCCCTCCCTCCAACCTGCCTCTCCGGAGGCGGTAATTGCGGAAACGGTACCAGTAACTCAATTTATTTACAAGCCACTTAACGTTTGTGGTTGCCCTGCAAGTTCACGGGCTTGTCCATGAGCAGTTCCTCATGCAAACTTTCAAACGGTCCCCACGGGGACAACGGTGCCGGCAACGGCCGGTTTCCAAATCACAGTTTGCAGACAATCAGGTTACTGTTCGGTTATCAATTTCTCATTTTTCGTCAAACTTTCAAACAAACACACTTAAAACACACCTGTTTTCTTTCCCCTCCCCCTTTTAAAGAACGGTTTCCCTGTACCTAAGTGGGGGCCTACCTAGGTTGGGACGGGTGGACCTCCGGGGTCCGGTGTCAGTGAGGCTAGGCAGTGGGGCAGAGGGAACAATCGGTTCCTCCTCCCGGCTATCGTGTGGGGCAGGCGGAGGCATAGGGGAGCTGGGCACAGGTTCATCCCTGGGCACTGGCACTAGTTCTGGCTCACGGTTGACCGCTTCCACCACTTCTTCATCCACAGGTTGTGGGAACAGTATCACTGGAAGAATCACCGCGCCGTTCTGTGTAGGCCAGTCTGCTGGGAAGTCACCCATCACAGTGTGGATCACCTCTTTTGCCTTCTCTGCTGGTGGAGGAGCTGGTACTTCAGCCATCGCCCTCAATGCTGGTGGGCACCTTTTCAGATGGTCCCGGGAAACCGTGGCCAAGGTGCCCCCTTGGTCACGACTGATCTGGTAGGCCTTTCCATCTTCCCATCCTGTGGGTTGGATGACGTATGGGATTTGTTCCCATTGATCATCCAGCTTCTGGGTTTTTTTCTTCCGCTTTAACACCACATCTCCAGGCTGGAAAGGGCCCGCAGACGCTTTCTGATTGAAGCGCTGCTCCTGTTGTTCTCGACTCCGACTTAGGTTCTTCTCCACATACTCCTGAATCTGTCGGTACTGCACCCTCCGCCGGGTGTCCCATTCAGCCGTTGAGGGGAGTGTCTCTGGGGCTTCCAGTCCCATTTCCAGGTCCACCGGCAGTCGGCCAGGCCGAGCCCTCATCAGATACGCTGGGGTGCACTTCGTTGAGCTAGACGGGATATTGTTGTACATATCGACCAAGTCAGGCAGGTTCCGCTCCTCCAACGGCAACGTTTTGAGGAGGCCAAGGACCAGATGGTTCATCTTCTCACACATACCGTTGTTCTGGGCATGGTAAGGTGTGGTCCGGATCTTCTTGCAGCCGTACAGCTGACAGAACTCCTGGAACAGCTCCGCCTCAAAGGCTGGACCTTGGTCGGTAAGCACCTTCTCAGGGTATCCATGGGGTCGACAGAAGTAAGCTTGGAACGCTCTAGCGGCGGTACGGCCGGTTAAGTCCTTGACCGGGACAACCACCAGGAACCGAGAGTAATGATCTACTATGGTCAGAGCGTAAGTGTACCCACTTCGGCTGGGGGTGAGCTTTACATGGTCCAAGGCGACCAGCTCCAGCGGTTGGTGTGTAACGATCGGGCGTAGGGGAGCCTTCTGGCTGGCTTCATCCTTCCTCCTCAACGTACAAGGACCGCACTCTCGACACCAGGCCTCTACCGACTCCCGCATCCCACTCCAATAGAACCGCTCCATCAACAGCATCTCCAGCTTCTTCCACCCGAAGTGGCCGGCACCATCATGGTACGCCTTGCCCTGCAGAACAGTGGGTACATCAGCTAGGGGAATAACCAACTGGTGGATTTTCTCATGGGTCTTCGGGTTGATCAGCTCACGGTACAACCTCCCCTGATGTAGACACAGCCGGGTCCGTTCCTTCCACAAGCGTTGGGCTTCAGCTGGGGCGGCAGGGTCCATCCCAGCAGCGCCTTGCAGCGGGCGCCTGATTTTGAGCTTCCTGCCACTCCTGACTGTGCAGCGGATCCAGGTTCACCCGTTGTTGGTGGACATGTACCTTCTCAGTTGGTGGCCGGTGGCATGCAGGCAACTCGATCTCCTCGAGGTCATCATCCTCGCACCCACCTTCTGACAAGTTGGGCATCCGAGAGAGGGCATCAGCATTAATGTTGACACGACCGGCCCTGTATTTGATGGTGAAGTCATAGTTGGCTAGTCTGGCCACCCACCGCTGCTCCAACGCGCCCAGCTTGGCCGTGTCCAGGTGAGTCAACGGATTGTTATCCGTGAAGGCGGTGAACTTGGCTGCGGCCAAGTAGTGGCGGAACCGCTCGGTGATAGCCCACACCAGTGCCAGGAGCTCGAGCTTGAAGGAGCTGTAGTTCTCAGGGTTCCTTTCAGTCGGCCGGAGTTTTCGACTAGCATATGCAATCACCTTCTCCTTTCCTTCCTGGACCTGGGACAGGACTGCCCCCCAAACCCACATTGCTGGCGTCTGTGTAGAGGATGAATGGGCAGCCGTAGTCAGGGTACGCTAGGACCTCTTCTCCAGTCAAGGCCGCTTTCAGCTGACGGAAGGATTCCTCATGCCTGTCCTCCCACACCAGTGGGGCTCCGATGGGTCTACCACCTTTGGTCTGTCCCACAAGGAGGTCTTGCATGGGAGCAACCATCTTCGTGTACCCCTTGATGAAGCGCCGGTAGTATCCCACCAGACCCAAAAACTGCCTTACTTCCCTCACGGTGGTTGGTCTTGGCCAGTCCCGGATGGCAGTGATCTTCTCAGGGTCGGGGGCGACACCTTCCGCACTCACCACATGCCCCAGGTATTGCATTCTGGGTTTCAGCAGGTGGCACTTGGAGGGCTTCAACTTCATCCCGTATTTGGCAAGGGACGCGAACACCTCGGCTAGGTGCTCCAGATGGGCTTCATACGTCTGAGAGTACACAATCACATCATCCAGGTATAACAGGACGGTCTCGAAGTTCAGATGTCCCAGACAGCACTCCATCAGCCGTTGGAAGGTTCCAGGGGCATTGCACAGCCCAAACGGCATACTATTGAATTCACAGAGCCCCATTGGGGTGGTGAAAGCGGTTTTCTCCCGGTCTTCCGGGGCCACTGCCACTTGCCAGTACCCACTGGTGAGGTCAAGGGTAGAGAAGTAATTTGCGGTTCTCAGTGCGGCCAAAGACTCTTCAATACGGGGCAGTGGGTAGGCATCTTTATGTGTTATCTGATTAATCTTCCGGTAGTCCACACACATCCGCATGGTACCATCCTTCTTCTTGACCAGTACCAACGGAGCGGCCCAGGGACTACAGCTGTCCCGAATAACCCCTGCCTCCTTCATATTCCTCAACATATCTTTGGCACACTGGTAATGCGCAGGGGGAATAGGCCTGAACCTCTCTTTGATAGGGGGGTGTTCACCGGTGGAGATGTGGTGTTGGACCCCTTTGATCTGCCCAAAGTCTAGTGGATGTTTGCTGAAAACCTGTTCATACTCCCGCACCACCCTGTATACCCCTGCTTTGTGATGTGTAGGGGTATCATCAGTGCCCACGTGTAGCTGTTGGTGCCACTCATTTACCTCCCCATGAGGCGGGGGAGTGCTGGTAGTAGGTGGGGAGACTGAGGGAATGGCCTCGTGGATGGTGTGGGGATCCAGGGTGAGCAGCTTGGCAATGGTGGCATACCGGGGAAGCCTGACTTCTTCCTCCCCACAGTTCAGCACCCTCACGGGCACTCTCCCCTTCTTTACGTCTACCACCCCTCGGGCGTCCATTCCAGTGGGCCAGTGCTCGGAGGGTATGGGCTCCATCATGGCAGGGTAGTCACGCCCCTGAGGCCCTACACCAAATCATCATCTCACTCCTAGGGGGCACAATCAACGGAGCAACATCCATCACTCTCACTCCACCAATCTCTCCTCCTGTTGAGTTTACATGCTGGCGGTACATCAAGGCTCGGATCTCACGCTGCACAGCTCTCTGTCGGCTCCCCGCCGCCGTGGCGGCCAGCTGTTGCAGTAGCGCCAACACATCACCCATACAGTGCTCCATCACATTGGTTCCTAGCACTATCTTCGGGTTATGATCACTGGGTTCATTCATGATCACAATCATACCCTGGTGTTGCAGTTCAGCTTGCCCCACTGTCATAGCCACCTGTTTATACCCCACTTGGGTCAATGGGAGTCCATTAGCAGCAATTAGCGTTATACTAGTATCTGGGGGTGCCAGCTCGTCTATCCCCCAATACCGCTGGTACAATGTGTATGGTATGGTGGTTACCTGTGATCCAGTGTCCAAGAGAGCCATCACCGGTATGCCGTCCACAGCCACGGGGATGATGGGCCGGGCCCCGATATACCGGTCCCGCCAGTCTGGGGGGCCACGGGGTTCTACTCCTGAGGACTGGCCCGGGGCCCCAGGGGTTGCTCGTTTAATGGGCACTGTCGGAAGTAATGCCCAGGCTTACGGCACTTGTAGCAGGTTGGAGGTCTGCTCCGCGGGTTGTTAGCACATCTCCGCTGCATCCAGGGGACATCCTCAGGGATGTCGGCAAGCTGTATCTGTGCTGGAGGCTGAGATCTGGTCAAAGGTTGGAGTGCAGCAAGAATCTTGGCGAGGTCTCCGTCCATGCGACGGACCTGGGCTGCCAGTTCCTCCATCGTGCTGCTTGGGGCTGTAGGTATTGGAGAGGTTGGTAGGGCAGGGGCCACCACAACGGGGGCCATCTCAATGGGCCACGGGGCTGGCTCCAAGATTTCTGAAGCTGGGGGCTGCAGTGCCTTAATGGCCCGTTCCTTCAACACGGCAAAGTCCACATCAGGGTGTTCTAGGGCCCAGAGCCGGAGTTGTTTGCGATCCTCAGGGGATCTCATCCCCTGCACAAATTGCTCTACTAACATCTTGTTGCTGTCCGCCTCATTGATAGGCTTCACCCGCTTTAGCGTGCGGAGGGCGGTTTGCAGACGTAAAGCATAGTCCCGAATGCTATCCACAGCCCGTTGCCGGCACTGGTAAAACTGCATCCTCAGCTCAGCTTCAGTCCGGGTCTCAAAGGCAGTCTGTAGCTTCTCAAAGATGGTGGCTACAGAGAGCCGGTCCCCCTCGGCCCAGGTCTCCGCTTCCTGCTCAGCCGCACCGGTTAACTGGCCCAGCACTACCGCTGCACGTTGCTTATCGGTCAGGGGGTACAGTTCTAGCAACAGGTTCAGCTTTTTCCGGAAGACCTGTAAAGCATCAGGTTTCCCGTCATACTGCGGTAGCCAGGTAGCTCCGGGCGCATAGGGCAAGGAGAACGGCATCACCTGAGCGAGCGCGGGGGCCGCGGCACCTCCCGCCAGCGCGGCCGGGACCTGGGCAGGCCCATTCCCATCCACGGGTGCCACTGCGGCTGCGACCACCGCTCCTCCAGAGGCTCCGTCGGGCGCAGACATCTTGTTTCCGTCCCCCTTAGCCTCTTTCCGGCCCCTCCTCTATCGGGGTGGGGTTTTGGCCTCTGCTACTCGAGAAGACGCTCGAGCGGGAACTTTTCGCGCCAAAGATGGCAACTTCCGAAATTTTCCGGCCGGACATTTCCGGCGGTCACAAGGCGCACCTCTACCCAACGGCAGAGCGGTAAGATCCTGTTCGTGACGCCAAGTTGTCGCGGGCGGAGGAGGGGACGCCGCGCTCTCCCTACTGCTCGGGTTCGGCTGCCGCTGCTGCTGCGGCCTCTGCTGCTCGGTGGCTCGAGCGATGGGCCGGATCCCAGGGACTCGAGCGGCGCTCCTCGCCCGTGAGCGGAAAGGGGATTGGGTGTTTTGGGATAGTTTATTGTCCGTGACACCACCCACGGTTGTGGTGATTTGTTAACACCACCGCTGCTCTGTATGGGGAGCCCGGGAGTGATGATATGGAGCAGCCAGTTGTTGATGTGCCCCTCCGTGGGTAGGGGTTGTGGTGCTCCCGGGGCCCAGTGATGGGATTGGAATGGTGGACAGGCGGGTCGGGGCCTGTGGAGGTTCAGGGGCAGCGCTGTGCCACACGGCACGGAGGTACTCACTCAGCCAGTAAACACGACTGTCAGGTTTCCAGGTTTTCCAGTTCTCTTTTGAATGAGCTTGCCCTCAGTTAACATGGAGTTTAAGGTTCTGTTGCCCTACTTCCTGTCCAGCTGCTTAAAAGGCCGCCTCTCAGCCCAGTCCAGTGCCTGAGTATACTGCTTGCTGTGTGCTCCTGCTTTGCTGTTTCTACTTCCTGATTGCCTTGGATTCTCCTGAAACTCTACCGACCGACTCTGGACCATACTCGGTTTTCTTCAAGCTGTGCCCGGACTCCGTCTGCCGTCTTTGATCAGCACTCTGCCCGGTTCGTAACCACTCTGGACAATCATCCCGTACGGACACTCCTGGACTATACCACTTGCCCCTTGTGTACCGGCTGCCGCACATTTAGGCCTTCCAGGGTTGATTGCCGGACAGTCCCTGTACAGGGGTTCGCTCTGGTGGTCTCCCTGGGGGAGTCCGGTGCGTGGCCCCGGGAATCCCCTTCGCTCCGTTTTGTGTGTTGTTTTACTGTGTTTATTCCCGTTGTGTATCTACCGTGGTGACATATTATATAACATCTTGTACCAAGAACTCGTCTCTGTTGTCATTGCCCTAACGCAATCGAAATCCTCAGAACATACAGTAGTATTACATTATACTCAGGCCATAAGAGGATTTCGCTGGGGCAATGACTGAGACACGAGTAGATCAGCTCTTTTCCATGATCAACTCCTTGCAGCAGGAGATGGAGGCGGTGCAAACTAAACTCAGAGATGTGGAGGCACAGCTGGGCCATGATCACCAGGTACTGGGTCCGGCTATTCAGGATTTGCAAGTCAGAGTGGAGGCTCAGGAAGCCGTCCCCACTACGTCCGTATCAGCTGCCGGTATGCCTAGGTTACCCCCATTCCGTTTCAATGGTGATCGTAGTCAGTTTCGTGGATTTGTGAACCAATGTATACTGTTTTTTGATGTACATGCTGATTATTACCGTTCTGACCGGTCCAAAGTGTTATGTATAATCATGTTATTAACCTCACGAGCACTGGCTTGGGCTAATCCTATGATAGAGAATCGGGACATCCGTTTAAATCACCTGGATGACTTTCTGAACGCAATGGCGCAAATGTTTGATGATCCGAATCGCCGTGCTACCGCTGAATCGGCTCTCCTTTCCTTACGTCAGGGAAAGCGTTCTGTCGTTGAATACGCCACTGAGTTCAAGAGGTTAGTGGTAGACACCGACTGGGGAAACAATGCATTATTGTCTGTATTCAGAAAAGGTTTGTCCAGTACCATCAAGGACGAGTTAGCTCGTTCCGAATCTCCAGGGGATTTTGAACTGTTTCTCCAGCACTGTGTGCGTATTGATACCCGCTTGACGGAGCGTAGACAGGAAAAATGGGCAGCTGTAAACCGTGTAAACAACTTTGCGTTTCCTTCTAGAGAACCCGCTCTCAGGACACCACGGGAGGCCGAGGACGTTCCTATGCAAGTGGACTCTCTGCAAAAGCGAGAGACCAACGAACGTCGCGAACACCGGCTCCGTGAGCGTTTGTGTTTCTATTGCGGTCAATCGGATCATTTCTTGATCGACTGCCCGAAACGTCCGAATCGCCCAAATAAGGTATTGGCAGCCATGGCAGAGTGTGACAACACGGACGCAGAGTCCGATATCTCTGAGGCAAGTGGGCACTTGGATGCGGTATTTCCCTTGACTGTAATGTCAACCTCACCGAAGGACTCAGAAGGGAAATATACCCATTGCTCGCTCCCCATTCAGATCCGGTGGGAGGGGCATCTAATACCTACCTCTGCAATGATAGATTCTGGGGCAGGGGGAAATTTCATGGACTCCTCTTTTGCCAGGAAACACGGTATCCGGACTCAGCAAAGATCCTCACCGGTTACCATGGAGACGGTAGACGGATCTCCGTTAAGCTCTGGACCAGTGGATCAGGAAACAGTACCGCTAGAATGCGTGATGAAGCCAGGTCAGCAGGAGACCCTTGTTTTCATGATAATTTCTTCTCCTCATTTTCCGATTATTTTAGGTATTCCGTGGCTACGGTCTACGAATCCGGTCATCGATTGGGAAACTAAGGAAATAACCTTCCCACCGCAGAGTGGTCCGACCATTAGTCCAACTGTTCCGGTTCCAGTAACACCGAATGCGGAGGGCACTGTACAGGTACCTGTTCTACCCCCGGTTTATGATGACTTTGCTGACATATGCGACAAAAGAAAAGCCGATCGGCTTCCCCCGCATAGACCGTATGATTGCCCCATAGACTTACTTCCAGGGGCGGAGATTCCGTTTGGCCATGTCTACCCGTTGGCGGCACCTGAGCTAGAAGCACTAAAAGAATACATTGATGAGAGCCTAGCCAAGGGATTTATTCGCCCGTCTACCTCACCAGCAGGGGCACCCATCTTTTTCGTGAAAAAGAAAGAGGGGACTCTGAGACCCTGTATTGACTACCGGGAACTGAATAAAATAACCATCCGGAACCGGTATCCGTTACCGTTGATTCCTGAGCTATTGGAGAGGGTCCAACAGGCAAAAATATTCACCAAATTGGATCTCCGTGGGGCATATAATCTACTTCGCATACGTCCCGGAGACGAGTGGAAGACCGCGTTCCGATGTCGGTATGGACATTTTGAGTACCTAGTGATGCCTTTTGGACTTTGTAACGCTCCCGCGGCTTTCCAACATCTAGTTAACGATATTTTTAGGGATATCATGGACCAATTCATGGTGATTTATCTGGACGATATCCTAATCTTTTCTGATTCCTTACAGGAACACCAGGAGCACGTCAAGACCGTACTTACCCGGCTGAGGGAAAATCACCTGTACATTAAACTGGAGAAATGCGAATTCCATTGCTCACAGATACAATTCTTAGGGTATGTCATCTCTCCTCAGGGACTGAACATGGAGTCTGGCAAGATACAAGCAATTCTGGACTGGCCGGAACCGGGTAACGTCAAAGAGGTACAACGCTTTGTCGGTTTTGCCAACTTTTACCGACGTTTTATCCGTAATTTTTCAGAGATCGTTCGTCCCATCACTCTGTTAACCAAGAAAGGACAGAAGTTTGTGTGGTCCGCCCAGGCCCAGGAAGCCTTCCATCGTCTCAAGGTTTGTTTTACCTCAGCGCCTATATTGGTACATCCGAATCCCGCACTTCCCTTTATCGTGGAAGTCGACGCTTCCGACTACGCATTAGGGGCCATCCTTTCTCAAAGGACTGGGGACAAGAGTCTCTTACATCCGTGTGCTTTCTTTTCCCGCCGGTTGTCCCCTGCAGAAAGGAACTATGACATTGCGGACAAGGAATTGTTAGCGATTATTTCCGCTTTCAAGGAATGGAGACACCACTTACAGGGAGCCGCGCAGCAAGTGATAGTACTCACAGATCATCGTAATCTGGAATTTCTTAAGTCTGCCAGGTGCCTGTCTCCACGGCAAGCCCGTTGGAGCCTATTTCTTAACCAATTCAATTTTGTCGTTACATACCGTCCAGGTTCACGTAATGGGAAAGCCGATGCCTTGTCCCGAATCCACGCCGTGGACTCCGTGCCTGGAACCCCGTCTCAGACCGTGTTATCGGATGCCAATTTCGTTGGAGTAATCCAGGACCAGGACTTGTGGAAGGACATCAAGCTGGCCTATGATGGTGACGTATTTCTTGCTGCCCCCCCGAATGATGTAACTCTTGTTCTTCGGAATGGTGTGTGGTTGAGAGAGCGACGCATTTATGTCCCGGGGGCCGTAAGACTTCGGGTTCTCAAGTTGGTCCATGACTCCGTGTTGGCTGGTCATAGGGGGGTACAGAAGACGCAGGAATTTCTGAGCCGTTTTTTCTGGTGGCCTACCTGTCTAAAGGATGTAAAGGACTATGTCCACTCATGCATGGTTTGTGCCCGGTGCAAGGTCCCTCGTGTGGCTCCTACGGGACTCCTCCAACCGTTACCCGTGCCATCTCGCCCTTGGGGGTCTATCTCCATGGATTTTATTGTGGAGTTGCCAGTCTCAGGCGGGCACAATACCATCTTAGTGGTGGTGGATCGATTGACTAAAGCTGCTCACTTCATTCCGTGTACCGGTCTTCCCTCAGCCGCAGAGACAGTGGATTTGGTTATCCAGAACGTATTCCGATTGCATGGGGTACCAGACGAGATCATCTCTGACCGGGGCGTGCAGTTCACGTCTAGGTTCTGGAAGGGCTTTTGTACGGCACTCCAGATTGATGTCCGTTTGTCTTCTGCATACCATCCTCAGACAAATGGGCAAACCGAACGGACGAATCAAACCCTGGAACAATACCTTCGATGTTATGTCAGCCATCTCCAAGACGATTGGTTGAAGATGCTTCCGTTGGCGGAGTTCTCCTATAACAACACTCAGAGCAGCTCCACTAAGGTAACGCCCTTTTTTGCTAACTTGGGTTATCATCCGAATGTTTTGCCTATGTCACCGGTTGCGGTTTCGGTGCCGGCGGTGGAGGACAGATTGACAGAGCTTCGACAGAATCTGGAGGTTCTAAAGGACACTGTGGCTACGGCCCAGGAGCGTTACAAGAGGTCGGCAGACACTCACCGGAAACCGGCACCCATGTACAAGGTAGGGGACTCTGTATGGTTATCCACCAAAAACCTGAGATTGGGTGTTCCTTCGCAGAAGCTGGGACAAAAATTCATCGGTCCGTTTAAGATCACCGGGATCGTGAGCCCTGTGGCCTGTCGGCTACGGTTGCCGCACCATCTAAAGGTACACCCGGTCTTTCATGTGTCTCTCCTCAAACCTGTCTCCCCTAATACGTTTCGTGGTCGTGTTGTGCCTCCTCCTCCGCCTGTGATGGTCGACGGCGAGGAGCAGTTCGTGGTTGAGGACATTATTGACTCCCGGCTCCATCGTCGTCGGCTTCAATATCTGGTACGTTGGCAGGGGTACGCCCCCGAGGACGATTCCTGGGAACCGGTGGGTAACATTCGGGCACCCCGGAAGATCGCTCAGTTTCATCGACGGTTCCCGGACAAGCCGGGCCCTGATCCGTCCTGAGGCCGTCTCTGGGGGGGGGGGGAGTAATGTCAGGTTTCCAGGTTTTCCAGTTCTCTTTTGAATGAGCTTGCCCTCAGTTAACATGGAGTTTAAGGTTCTGTTGCCCTACTTCCTGTCCAGCTGCTTAAAAGGCCGCCTCTCAGCCCAGTCCAGTGCCTGAGTATACTGCTTGCTGTGTGCTCCTGCTTTGCTGTTTCTACTTCCTGATTGCCTTGGATTCTCCTGAAACTCTACCGACCGACTCTGGACCATACCCGGTTTTCTTCAAGCTGTGCCCGGACTCCGTCTGCCGTCTTTGATCAGCACTCTGCCCGGTTCGTAACCACTCTGGACAATCATCCCGTACGGACACTCCTGGACTATACCACTTGCCCCTTGTGTACCGGCTGCCGCACATTTAGGCCTTCCGGGGTTGATTGCCGGACAGTCCCTGTACAGGGGTTCGCTCTGGTGGTCTCCCTGGGGGAGTCCGGTGCGTGGCCCCGGGAATCCCCTTCGCTCCGTTTTGTGTGTTGTTTTACTGTGTTTATTCCTGTTGTGTATCTACCGTGGTGACATATTATATAACATCTTGTACCAAGAACTCGTCTCTGTTGTCATTGCCCTAACGCAATCGAAATCCTCAGAACATACAGTAGTATTACAACGACACAGTTCTCGGTAAACAAATGGCTGGTTGGACGGGTCCCTCGGACGACTACGGTGCTGCGGCTCCCTGCAGTTAGCGATGACTGTCTCTTCCCTGCACCTATGTAAAGTCTCTTTGGTAGCGATGGGTCCCCACCGGTTACCCGCTCCCCGGCTTCAATCTGGGCCGGAGGAGCCTCTCTCTTGCCCGCAGGCGCTGGCCCTGGGAAACTGGTGCCGTGGCGGTGTCTCCCCTCAATGGTCGGACTGTTGCCTTCAATCGGGACTTGGTTGTTAGGAGACAGAGGTCCCCTTCACTGACGGATTTGGCAAATTATGGCGACTCCTAGCCTTGCCGTGATCCGAAAGGCCCCTGCCCTGGTGCTGACTGTTCTTCGTATACTGCTCCGGTACCGCCGGGTCACTACCCGTCCGCGGTCCTTCCAGCAACCTCCGAGCAGTCCCCCTGCAGACTATCACCGCCGTCTGCTGACCTTGCTGTCACAGTCCGGGGCACACACCCGGACCAACTTCAGGCTTTACAAACTGTTTCTTTTCACTTTACTTCAGCTTCTCTCCTAAGCTCCTCTACCACTTCACCTCCTACTTTCACTTCCTAAACTCAACTGTTCTCCACTTGCTTCCTCACTCAAGCTCTGCCTGAGCTAAACTGCCTGGTTCTTCCCGCCTCCAGGGCTGTGAACTCCTCGGTGGGCGGAGCCAACTGCCTGGCCCACCCCCTGGTGTGGACATCAGCCCCTGGAGGAGGGCAACAAGGATTTTGGGTTAGCTAGGTGTACCTGCAGGGAATGTGGGGTGCATGTGGTGTTGTGACCTGTGACCCCTGGCTTGCCCAGGGCGTCACACACGCACATAATGCTCTGCCACATGCACGCACACACAATGCTCTGCCAGGCACGCACACACAATGCTCTGCCAGGCACGCACACACAATGCTCTGCCAGGCACGCACACACAATGCTCTGCCAGGCACGCACACACAATGCTCTGCCAGGCACGCACACACAATGCTCTGCCATGCACACTGACACAATGCACTGCCACGCACGCACACACAATGCACTGCCACTCGCATGTGCACACAAAATGCTCTGCCCCATCCACGCACAAAATGCTCTGCCACATGCACGCACACACAATGCTCTGCCAGGCATGCACAAAATGCTCTGCCACATGCACACACACAATGCTCTGCCATGCATGCTGACACAATGCTCTGCCACGCACGTGTCGCGGGCGGAGGAGGGGACGCCGCGCTCTCCCTACTGCTCGGGTCCGGCTGCTGCTCGGTGGCTCGAGCGATGGGCCGGATCCCGGGGACTCGAGCGGCGCTCCTCGCCCGTGAGTGAAAGGGGATTGGGTTTTGGGATAGTCTATTGTCCGTGACGCCACCCACGGTTGTGGTGATTTGTTGACACCACCGCTGCTCTGTATGGGGATCCCGGGAAGGATGGTATGGAGCAGCCAGTTGTTGTGTTGCCCCTCCGTGGGTAGGGGTTGGTGATCCCGGGGCCCAGTGATGAGGTGGGTGAAGCAGGGCTTGGTGGGTGCAGGGATGCGGGGGCAGCGCTGTGCCTTGCGGCACTGTGGTACTCACTCAGCCTGAGACGATGACACAGTTTTCGGTAAAACACACGGCTGGAAAGACGGTTCCCACGGACGGCTGCACTTGCTTTCCCCAGTAGGTGACGGTGACGGTCCCTCTGTCCTGCACCTATGATGATAATGGTTGCGATGGGTTCCCACCGGTAACCCGCTCCCCGGCTTGGATATGGGCCGGAGGAGCCCTACTTTGCCCGCAGGCGCTGGCCCTGAGAAACTGGTGCCCTGGCGGTGGCGGTATCTCTCCGTTACGGTTGGACTGTTGCCTTGAATCGGGACTTGGTTGTTAGGAGACAGACGTCCCCTTCACTGACGGATTTGGCAAATTATGGCGACTCCTAGCCTTGCCGGGATCCGAAAGGCCCCTGCCCTGGTGCTGACTGTTCTTCGTATACTGCTCCAGACCGCCGGGCCACCACCCGTCCGCGGTCCTTCCAGCAACCTCCGAGCAGTCCCCCTGCAGACTATCACCGTCGTCTGCTGACCTTGCTGTCACTGTCCGGGGCACACACCCGGACCAACTTCAGGCTTTACTACTCTCACTTTTCACTTTACTTCAGCTTTTCTCTTTAGCTCCACTACCACTTCACTTCCTTCTACTTTCACTTCCTTTTCTTAACTGCCTGTTTCTTCCCGCCTCCAGGGCTGTGAACTCCTCGGTGGGTGGAGCCAACCACCTGGCCCACCCCCTGGTGTGAACATCAGCCCCTAGAGGAAAGCAACAAGGATTTTGGGTTAGCCTTGGTGTTCCTAACTCGGGTGTAGGGTGTGGTGGTGCTGTGACCTGTGACCCCTGGCTTGCCCAGGGCGTCACATTCCCCCTTAGCAAAATGCAGACTGTCCGCGGGCTGCCCGTCCAACACCGGTTTTATTTTCTGAAAAATATATAAAAAGGGTAAAACGGTAATATAACAATTCATGACATCATCCCACATCGGGAGGCACATTTCTTAAACGTTGCTAACGGTTTACGGTTACGGTCTCCGCTCTCTCCCACTCAAGCAACCTGGCCCTGATGCTGCCCCTAAAGCCCAGGAAGCACCCCTTTACCCCAGTCCTGCACCAAGTCACCCGAGCGGGATCTGTCCTTCCCCCTCCAGAGGGTAGCCACCGGTTCCTGTGGTGGCTGGGCCCCAGCCTGCTCTGCTGTGGGCCCTCCCTCCAACCTGCCTCTCCGGAGGCGGTAATTGCGGAAATGGTAACGGTAGAACAACTTATTTACATGCCACTAACGTCTGTGGTTGCCCTGCAAGTCCATGGAAAGTTCTCCATGCAAAACTTTTTAAACGGTCCCCACGGGGACAACGGTGCCGGCAACTGCCGGTTTTCTCACAATCACGGTGAATTAGGTGAAGCTTTGGTAATTAATTTCTCATTTTTAAACTTTCAAACAAAACTCAGACAATCTCCTTTCCCCCCCCCCCCCCCTTTTTTAAAGGACGGTCTCCCTGTACCTAAGTGGGGGTCTAACTAGGTTGGGACAGGTGGACCTCCGGGGTCCGGTGTCAGTGGGGCTAGGCAGTGGGGCAGAGGGAACAATCGGTTCCTCCTCCCGGCTATCGTGCAGGACAGGCGGAGGCATAGGGGAACTGGACACAGGTTCATCCCTGGGCACTGGCACTGGTTCTGGCTCACGGTTGACCACTTCCACCACTTCTTCATCCACAGGTTGTGGGAACGGTATCACTGGAAGAATCACCGTGCCGTTCTGTGTAGGCCAGTCTGCTGGGAAGTCACCCATCACAGTGTGGATCACTTCTTTTGCCTTCTCTGCTGGTGGAGGGGCTGGTACTTCTGCCATCGCCCTTAATGCTGGTGGGCACCTTTTCAGATGGTCCCGGGAAACTGTGGCCAAAGTGCCTCCCTGGTCACGACTGATTTGGTAGGCCTTCCCATCTTCCCATCCTGTGGGCTGTATGACGTACGGGTTCTGTTCCCATTGATCATCCAGCTTGTGGGTTCTCCTCTTCCGCTTCAGTACGACATCTCCTGGCTGAAAAGGCCCAGCAGACGCCTTTTGATTAAAGCGCTGCTCCTGCAGTTCCCGACTCCGACTTAAGTTCTTCTCGACATATTCTTGAATCTGCCAGTATTGTGCTCTCCGCCGAGTTTCCCATTCAGCTGTCGAAGGGAGTGCTTCTGGGGCCTCCAATCCCATTTCCAGGCGGCCGGGGCGAGCCCTCAACAGATATGCTGGGGTGCACTTTGTGGAGCTGGACGGGATATGGTTGTACATATCGACCAAGTCGGGTAGCTTTTCCGGCCACAGGTTCCGCTCTTCCAGCTGTAACGTCTTGAGGAGTCCCAGGACCAAGTGGTTCATCTTCTCACACATGCCGTTGGTCTGGGCATGGTAAGGGGTGGTCCGGATCTTCTTACAGCCGTACAACTGGCAGAACTCATGGAACACCTCCGCTTCAAAAGCCGGGCCTTGGTCAGTAAGCACCTTTTCTGGATATCCATGTGGTCGGCAGAAATAAGCCTGGAACGCTCGAGCGGCAGTTCGGCCAGTTAGGTCCTTGACGGGGACAACCACCATGAATCTTGAATAGTGGTCTACGATGGTCAACGCGTAGGCGTACCCACTTCGGCTGGGGGTGAGCTTGACATGGTCTAGGGCGACCAGTTCCAGCGGCTGATGTGTGATGATCGGGTGTAGGGGCGCCCTCTGGCTGGCCTCGTCCTTCCTCCTCAGCGTACAAGGACCACACTCTCGGCACCAGGCTTCTACCGACTCCCGCATCCCACTCCAGTAGAACCGCTCTCTCAACAGCATCTCCAGCTTCTTCCACCCGAAGTGTCCGGCACCATCATGGTATGCCCGCAAAACAGTAGCCACTTCAGCTTGGGGAATAACCAACTGGCAGATTTTCTCATGAGTTTTCGGGTTGATCAGCTCACGGTACAGCTTCCCTTGATGTAGATACAGCCGTTTCCGTTCCTTCCACAAGCGCTGGGCTTCAGCCGGGGCGGCAGGGTGCATCCCAACAGCACCTTGTTCCACCAGGGTCTTGACGAGGCGGACAGCCGGTGCCTGGTTTTGAGCTTCCTGACACTCTTGACTGGCCGTGGGTCCAGGTCCACCCGTTGTTGATGTACCTGTACCTTCTCAGTTGGTGGCTGGTGAAATGCAGGCAACTCGATCTCCTCGAGGTCGTCATCCTCGCACCCTTCTTCTGACAAATGGGGCATTAATTAATTAGAGTGCATCAGCATTAATGTTGACACGACCAGCTCGGTACTTGATGGTGAAGGCATAGTTGGCTAGCCGGGCCACCCACCGCTGCTCTAACGTGCCCAACTTGGCCGTGTCCAGGTGAGTCAACGGATTGTTGTCCGTAAAAGCGGTGAATTTTGCGGCAGCCAAGTAGTGGCGGAACCGCTCGGTGATAGCCCATACCAATGCCAGGAGCTCGAGCTTGAAGGAGCTGTAGTTCTCGGGGTTCCTTTCAGTTGGCCTAAGCTTCCGGCTAGCATAAGCTATCACTTTCTCCTTCCCATCCTGGACCTGGGACAGGACTGCTCCCAGTCCCACATTGCTGGCGTCAGTATAAAGGATGAATGGGCAGCCATAGTCAGGATATGCTAGGACTTCTTCCCCAGTCAAGGCCGCCTTGAGCTGGCAGAAGGATTCTTCATGCTTTTCCTCCCACACCAGTGGGACCCCTAGGGGTCTGCCACCTTTGGTCTGTCCCACGAGGAGATCTTGCATGGGAGCAGCCATCTTCGTGTACCCTTTGATAAAGCGCCGGTAGTACCCCACCAGACCCAGAAACTGCCTTACTTCCCTCACTGTGGTTGGTCTCGGCCAGCCTTGGATGGCAGTGATCTTCTCAGGGTCGGGGGCGACACCTTCTGCACTTACCACGTGCCCCAGGTATTGCACCCTGGGTTTCAGCAGGTGACACTTAGAAGGCTTCAATTTCATCCCGTATTTGGCAAGGGACGCGAACACCTCGGCCAGGTGCTCCAGATGGGCTTCATACGTCTGAGAGTACACAATCACATCATCCAAATACAATAGGACGGTCTCGAAGTTTAGGTGTCCCAGACAGCACTCCATCAGCCGTTGGAAGGTTCCTGGCGTGTTGCACAGCCCGAACGGCATACTATTGAATTCACAGAGCCCCATCGGAGTGGTGAAGGCGGTTTTCTCCCGGTCCTCCGGTGCCACTGCCACTTGCCAATATCCGCTGGTGAGGTCAAGGATAGAGAAGTAATTTGCAGTTCTCAGTGCGGCCAAAGACTCTTCAATACGAGGCAGTGGGTAGGCATCTTTATGGGTTATCTGATTAATCTTCCGGTAGTCCACGCACATCCGCATGGTACCATCCTTCTTCTTGACCAGCACCAACGGAGCGGCCCAGGGACTACAGCTGTCCCGAATAACCCCTGCCTCCTTCATATTCCTCAACATATCTTTGGCACACTGGTAATGTGCAGGGGGAATAGGCCTGTACCTCTCTTTGATAGGGGGGTGTTCCCCGGTGGGGATATGGTGTTGGACCCCCTTGATCTGCCCAAAGTCTAGTGGATGTTTGCTGAAAACCTGTTCATACTCCTGCACCACCCTGTACACCCCTGCTTTGTGATGTGTAGGGGTATCATCAGTGCCCACGTGTAGCTGTTGGTGCCACTCATTTACCTCCTCTTGAGGCGGGGAAGTGCTGGTAGTAGGTGGGGAGACTGAGGGACTGGCTTCGTGAATGGTGTGGGGATCCAGGGTGAGTAGCTTGGCAATGGTGGCATACCGGGGAAGCCTGACTTCTTCCTCCCCACAGTTCAGCACCCTCACGGGCACTCTCCCCTTCTTCACATCTACCACCCCTCGGGCGGCCATTACAGTGGGCCAGTGCTCGGAGGGTATGGGCTCCATCATGGCAGGGTAGTCACACCCCTGAGGCCCTACTGCTGCCCTTCACCAAATCATCATCTCACTCCTAGGGGGCACAAGCAACGGAGCAACATCCATCACTCTCACTCCACCAATCTCTCCTCCTGTTGAGTTTACATGCTGGTGGTACATCAAGGCTCGGATCTCACGCTGCACAGCTCTCTGTTGGCTCCCCGCCGCCGTGGCGGCCAGCTGCTGCAGTAGGGCCAACACATCACCCATACAGTGCTCCATCACATTGGTTCCTAGCACTATCTTCGGGTTCTGATTACTGGGTTCATTCATGATCACAATCATACCCTGGTGTTGCAGTTCAGCTTTCCCTACTGTCATAGCCACCTGTTTATACCCCACTTGGGTCAATGGGAGTCCATTGGCAGCAATTAGCGTTATACTAGTGTCTGGGGGTGCCAGCTCGTCTATCCCCCAATACCGCTGGTACAATGTGTATGGTATGGTGGTTACCTGTGATCCAGTGTCCAAGAGAGCCATCACCGGCATGCCGTCCACAGCCACAGGAATGATGGGCCGGGCCCCGATATACCGGTCCCGCCAGTCTGGGGGGCCACGGGGTTCTACCCCTGAGGATTGGCCCGGGGCCCCAGGGGTTGCTCGTTTAACGGGCACTGTCGGAAGTAATGCCTAGGCTTACGGCACTTGAAGCAGGTTGGAGGTATGCTCCGCGGGTTGCTAGCACTTCTCCGCTGCATCCAGGGGACATCCTCAGGGCTGTCGGCAAGCTGTATCTGTGCTGAAGGCTGGGATCTGGTCGAAGGTTGGAGTGCAGCAAGAATCTTGGCGAGGTCTCCGTCCATGCGACGGACCTGTGCTGCCAGTTCCTCCATCGTGCTGCTTGGGGCTGCAGGTGTTGAAGAGGTTGGTAAGGTAGGAGCCACCACAACGGGGGCCATCTCGATGGGCCACAGGGCTGGCTCCAGGACTTCCGAAGCTGGGGGCTGTAGTGCTTTAATGGCCCGTTCCTTTAATACAGCAAAGTCCACATCAGGGTGTTCTAGGGCCCACAGCCGGAGTTGTTTGCGATCCTCAGGGGATCTCATCCCCTGCACAAATTGCTCTACTAACATCTTGTTGCTGTCCGCCTCATTTATAGGATTCACCCGCTTTAGCGTGCGGAGGGCGGTTTGTAGACGTAAAGCATAGTCCCGAATGCTATCCACAGTCCGTTGCCGGCACTGGTAAAACTGCATCCTCAGCTCAGCTTCCGTCCGGGTCTCAAAGGCAGTCTGTAGCTTCTCAAAGATGGTGGCTACAGAGAGCCGGTCCCCCTCGGCCCAGGTCTCCGCCTCCTGCTCAGCCGCACCGGTTAACTGGCCCAGCACTACCGCCGCACGTTGCTTATCGGTCAGGGGGTACAGTTCTAGCAACGGGTTAAGCTTTTTCCGGAAGACCTGTAAGGCATCAGGTTTCCCGTCATACTGCGGTAGCCAGGTAGCCCTGGGCGCATAGGGCAAGGAGAACGGCATCACCTGAGCGAGCGCGGGGGCCGCAGCACCTCCCGCTAGTGCGGCCGGGACCTGGGCAGGCCCATTCCCATCCGCGGGTGCCACTGCGGCTGCGACCACCGCTCCTCCAGCGGCTGGCGCAGACATCTTGTTTCCGTCCCCCTTAGCTTCTTTCCGGCCCCTCCTCTATTGGGGCGGGGTTTTGGCCTTCACGCCTTTGCTACTCGAGAAGACGCTCGAGCGGGAACTTTTGCGCCAAAGATGGCGACTTCTGAAATTTTTCAGCCGGATACCTCCGGCGGTCACAAGGCGCACCTCTACCCAACGGCAGAGCGGTAAGATCCTGTTCATGACGCCAAGTTGTTGCGGGCGGAGGAGGGGACGCCGCGCTCTCCCTACTGCTCGGGTCTGGCTGCCGCTGCTGCTGCGGCCTCTACTGCTGCTCGGTGGCTCGAGCGATGGGCCGGATCCCGGGGACTCGAGCGGCGCTCCTCGCCCGTGAGTGAAAGGGGATTGGGTTTTTGGATAGTCTATTGTCCGTGACGCCACCCACGGTTGTGGTGATTTGTTGACACCACCGCTGCTCTGTATGGGGATCCCGGGAAGGATGGTATGGAGCAGCCAGTTGTTGTGTTGCCCCTCCGTGGGTAGGGGTTGGTGATCCCGGGGCCCAGTGATGAGGTGGGTGATGCAGGGCTTGGTGGGCGCAGGGACGCGGGGGCAGCACTGTGCCTTGCGGCACTGTGGTACTCACTCAGCCTGAGACGATGACACAGTTCTCGGTAAAACACACGGCTGGAAAGACGGTTCCCACGGACGGCTGCACTTGCTTTCCCCAGTAGGTGACGGTCCCTCTGTCCTGCACCTATGATGATAATGGTTGCGATGGGTTCCCACCGGTAACCCGCTCCCCGGCTTGGATATGGGCCGGAGGAGCCCTACTTTGCCCGCAGGCGCTGGCCCTGAGAAACTGATGCCCTGGCGGTGGCGGTGTCTCTCCGTTACGGTTGGACTGTTGCCTTCAATCGGGACTTGGTTGTTAGGAGACAGACGTCCCCTTCACTGACGGATTTGGCAAATTATGGCGACTCCTAGCCTTGCCGGGATCCGAAAGGCCCCTGCCCTGGTGCTGACTGTTCTTCGTATACTGCTCCAGACCGCCGGGCCACCACCCGTCCGCGGTCCTTCCAGCAACCTCCGAGCAGTCCCCCTGCAGACTATCACCGTCGTCTGCTGACCTTGCTGTCACTGTCCGGGGCACACACCCGGACCAACTTCAGGCTTTACTACTCTCACTTTTCACTTTACTTCAGCTTTTCTCTTTAGATCCACTACCACTTCACTTCCTTCTACTTTCACTTCCTTTTCTTAACTGCCTGTTTCTACCCGCCTCCAGTGCTGTGAACTCCTCGGTGGGCGGAGCCAACCGCCTGGCCCACCCCCTGGTGTGAACATCAGCCCCTGGAGGAAGGCAACAAGGATTTTGGGTTAGCCTTGGTGTTCCTAACTGGGGTGTAGGGTGTGGTGGTGCTGTGACCTGTGACCCCTGTCTTGCCCAGGGCGTCACACACGCACACACAATATGCTCTGCCACACACACACACAAAATGCTCTGACCCATGACCGCACGCACAAAATGCTCTCCCACATGCACGCACACACAATGCTCTGCCACATGCACGCATACACAATGCTTTGCCAGCATACACACAAAATGCTCTGCCACACAAACACACAATGCTCTGCTAGGCATGCACAAAATCCTCTGCCACATGCACGCACACACAATGCTCTGCCAGCACACACAAAATGCACTGCCATACGCACACACACAAGCACGCCCGCTGAGGCCGGGGAGGGAGGGGGGCCGTACATTACTCACACAGGCTGACAGGTGACGGGGGGTGATGGGGGGGGGAGAGCGTGGGGGTGTCATTGGAGACGGTAGCATCGGCGGCGGGGGGAGGGGCGCCGGTACACTACTCCCATGGCCCAAACAGGTGACAGGGGGAAAAGTTCAGCACACAGCATGACTGCCGTGAGCTGCAGAAAGATGGCGCTGATCTCCTCCTTCTGCTGTGATCTTGACAGCCCAGGGGGCATGTCCTGGTCACAGCAGGGAGCTCTCCTGTAATAAGCCTAGGGGTCAGATTCCAACTATCAGAGTCTATGCACAGGGGCTGCCATAAAGGAGTGAGTAACTGTCGTTACACACACAGCAGCATGGCAGCCCCCAGTGCCTCCAATAAGGTTAGAATGAAATAAAAACTAAATAAGCAGTGATTTTAATTTTGTATTAAAAATACTTGATATCATAATCACTATTTTTAATACAAAAATAAAAAATCGCGACACCTTCCCTTTAAATGGTAGTTTATTATTCAAACAGATAGCTCTGGTGTTGGCCTTGGCGCAGTGTTTCACAAGAAGTGAACGGCGAGGAACACTCAGTGGGCTATCTAAGCAGAAAACTTACAGAGGCCGAAAAAAAATACAGTGTGGTTGAGCGAGAAGCCTTAAGGCCCTGTTACACACACAGATACATCTGCGGCAGATCTATGGTTGCAGTGAAATTGTGGACAATCAGTGCTAGGTTTGTGGCTGTGTACAAATGGAACAATATGTCCATGATTTCACTGCAACCACAGATCTGCCAAAGATTTATCTCTGGGTGTGACGGGGCCTTTAGGGGTACTTTACACATTGCGACATCGCTAGCATCGGCTAGCGATGCCGAGCGCGATAGTACCCGCCCCCGTCGCACATGCGATATGTGGTGATTGCTGCCGTAGCGAACATTATCGCTACGACAGCTTCACACGCACATACCTGCTCGGCGACATCACTAATCGGCCGGCCAATAGAAGCGGAGGGGCAGAGATGAGCGGGACATAACATCCCGCCCACCTTCCCCCTTCCGCATTGCCGTCGGGATGCAGGTAAGGAGATATTTGTCGCTCCTGCGGGTATACACACAGCGATGTGTGGAGCTGCAGGAACGACAAACAACATCGTACCTGCGGCCGTACCGACATTATGAAAATGAATGACACTACACAGATCACCGATTTTCGATGCTTTTGCGATCGTTTATCGGCGCATCTAGGATTTACACGTTGCAATGTCGTTACCGGCGCCGGTTGTGCGTCACTAACGACATGACCCCGACAAAATTTCGGAAGCGATGTCGCAACGTGTAAAGCCCCCCTTAGCTGTGAAGTGGGCCCTGGAAACCCTACGCTATTATTTACTAGGACGCCGATTTAGGCTAGTGACGGACAATTCATCCCAGACATGGATGTCCCAGGCAAAAGAGGGCAATGCGCGGGTGACACGCTGGTTCTTGGCGTTACAAAATTTTTAATTTTCAGTGGAGCACAGAGCAGGCAAAGCGCAAGGGAACGCAGACGCGTTGTCTAGAACGCACTGCTTGGTAAGTCATTGTGTCCGACCCCACGGGCTCGAACGGGGGGGGGGGGGTATGTGAGATGCCGAGGGGAGAAGTACTAGAGAACAGGTATATTTCCCCTCGGTTCATTTCATATGCCTCTATGTACTGATTGTGGAGCGGTCAGCCCATGCAAATAGCTGGGAAAAGCTGGGAAAGTCAGATCTGGCTCAGCAATAAGTTAGTCACTGAAGCCTGTTTATTTCAGTGTAATTTTGGGCTCGGTTTTTCCTGGAGTAATCAGTAAGAATAGCAGTGGAACTGGTTGCTCCCTTCTCCACATTCAATCCAGGTTTTGATTCCTCAATGGATCAGCTGAAATAATCAGGAGGCATTCAGTAAACTGAGACTGCTGAGGAGAGCAGTACAGGCTCATGGCTGGTGCTGAGACTCAATACCTCCGCTTGCTGTGCTGAGGAACCGACACAGTAAAGGTAACGTCACACTTAGCGACACTCCAGCGATCTGACCTGGCAGGGATCGTTGGAGCGTCGCTACATGGTCGCTGGTGAGCTGTCAAACAGGCAGAACTCCACAGCAATCAGAGATCAGCCACCAGCGACCTGTGTAACGACGCTGTGCTTGGTAACCATAGTACACATCGGGTTACTAAGCAAAGCGCTTTGCTTATAGTTACCCGATGTGTACCTTGGCTACGTGTGCAGGGAGCAGGGAGCCGGCTTCTAGAAGCTGCAGACGCTAGTATCCAAGGTAAATATCGGGTAACCAAGCAAAGCACTTTGCTTGGTTACCCGATGGACCGTTGTTCTCTCGCTGTCAAACACAGCGATGTGTGCTTCACAGCGGGAGAGCAACGACTAAAAAATGGTCCAGGACATTCAGCAACGACCGACGACCTCACAGCAGGGGCCAGGTCGTTGCTGGATGTCACACACAGCGACATTGCTAGCAAGATCGCTGTTGCATCACAAAAACCATGACTCAGCAGCGATGTCTCTAGCGTTGTCGCTTAGTGAGACGTGACGTTAAGAGAATACTGTTTTGTTTGTTACATAGGTTCATTTTGTAGTTAGCATTCTTTTGTTAGTTAGTGGCCAGATGGCCTTAGACATTTATTTTCCTGTTTTTGAATGTGTAACACAGAGATAAGTGTACACAATAAACATGGCAGTGGCCGTACCTGTGTGGAACCTGCCAGTCTGACGCTGTCATCTGTAACTCCATAGCCACTCGCTTGGACCAAAGCAAAGATCCCAGCTGAGCTATATCCCCTGTCTCACAATAGATAAAGAGATCTTCAGAAAAAGTATTTCTAAAGATCTTAAATCTTGTGCTAATGACTGCAGCGACTAGTCCCTAGGCAGTTATTTCCCCCAACTAGCCACCCATTTAGCATGGTAGCACACCCACGGGGCATGTTAAAATGCTATTCAATGCAGCATCACCAGCGGTGATGCTCGTATTTGTGTGATCACGCTTCTGAATGTTGGGCACTTCCGATCATGCGCAGTATGAAGCCGGGTGTACGCGTCCCGGCTTCAGACAGGTCTAGTGCGCATAGCAAGAAGTGCCGGAACATTCAGCTCAGCGTTCACCGTGGACCAGGTACTCGCCTCACCGCTGGTGATGCTGCATTGACTAGCATTTTAGCACGCCTCTGTGGGCGTACCAACATGATTAGAGGGTGGACAAGTCGGGGAGATATAACGCCCTAGGGACTAGTCCCTTTGCACATTAGCAAATGATATAAGATCTTTAGAAATACTTTTTCTAAAGATCTTTTTATCTATGCTGGTGTATGCAGGGATGGTGAGGAAGGGATTAGCAATATGAACCCAGAACTGCTCGTGGTTCTGGGAGAATATTGCACCTGACAGGTCCCATAAGGGACCCTATGGGACAATACATCCTTGGAGAAAATGAGAATATCATCTATATATACAATAACAAAGACCCCAAGAATATCTCTGAAGATGTCATTAACTAGCGCCTGAAACACAGCAGGCGCATTGCACATGGCATTGCAAGATATTCATAATGACCTTTAGGGGTATTGAATGCAGTGTTCCACTCGTCCCCAGACTTAATGCGAACTAGGTTATAAGCCCTTTGAGATCAAGCTTGGTAAAGATCTTAGCCCCAAAAAGTTGGTTAGATAAGTCAGGTATGATCGGAAGAGGATACTGGTTCCTAACTGTGATTTTATTAAGCTCCCGATAATCATACATGGCCATAACTTACCATCTTTTTTCGACACAAAAAAGAAACCAGCTCCCACCAGGGACTTAGAGGGCCGAATAAACCCTTTTGCTACATTCTCTTTAATATAATCCCTAATAGCTACCCTCTCAGGCTGAGAGATTAAAAATTCTACCTTTTAGGTAGTGGAGCATCAGAATTGAGTTAAATCTCACAATCATAAGGTCTATGGAGGGGCAACACAGAGCTTACCTCCTCAGGAAATTCCACCAACTACCACGGATTTTGAGTGGTAAAACACTCCAAATGAGGAACCTCTTTGAGACATTTGCTCTCGCATCTCTCACCCCACCTGATGACATCCCCACTAACGTAATCGATATGGGGATTATGTTGCTTAAGCCAAGGCAGGCCCAAAATAAAAAGAGCTGAAAGGTCCTCAAGTACCTGTGGCGCCCCAGGACCTGGTCGCCACAACAGCATTGCCCCTCCAAAGGTTTAATGCTGAGCCTGGAGGTAATTGGGAGGTCTATTGGCCAGTAAGTTTAACATCCAATGCAGTTCCTCCCTCGGGCCAGCAGGGGGAGCTCTGAACCTGGAATTCCAGGGAGCATTCCTTAAGCCTTACCTGAGGGAGAGGTTAGTGTTCAGTCTGTAGAGAGAAGTGATAGCAAGCAGACGCAGAGTAGTGCTGTCCTGTGGAATTGGGGCCTAGAGCTGGAGCAGCTTGGCCCAGTGAAGCAGGGGGAGCAGAGAGGCGCAGAAGAGACTCGGACATCGGAGTCTGTGGCCACCAGGGCCTAAAATACTCCCTGGTAGCCGAATCCGAAGGGCAGGAGAGCTGCAAGCACCTGGCCCATAAACAGCCCGAAGGTACAGCTGCATCATCAGGGCCCGGTGTGGACTCCAGCAGAGAAGCACCAGAGAGGGCCTGCGCAGCCTACCACAGAGGGAAAGGGACGTACCACCGGTCCCAGCAACAAGAGGGCCATTGCTAAATTCAGAGAGCAGGGTCCTATCACAGTAAGGAAAGAACAGGAGTAGACCTCATACTCATCTGGCCAAAACGACATCTCAGTTACTTCCAGGCCGGCCGGAGCCCTCTACCACCTGTAACGGTCTCCCAGGACTAACCGTTTGTGAAGTAAAAGAGGAGAAGGTAAAGAGACTGTTGTTTGTGCCTGTTTCTTTCATTGCCTGTCGGCCCTGCACCATGTTATCCACACAACACCATAGCCTCTCACGAGCACCAACAGTGTCCCCGGGGCACCGCTCCACCTGTGGGGAGCCGTACCACCATTGCTGCCATATCATCACCCCCGAGGCCTCACACAGCAGTGGCGGCTTAATAGCCGCAAACCACAGGTGGCATCACGACAACCATAAACTTTATTCACCAGCCATATTTAACCGACACCCACCAGGGCCATGGAGCCGGGCCCCGCCACCACTGACGACCCCCGGACTTGTCCGGCCCGGCACCGGGTGTCCCATAGCCCTGGGGTGGGCGAGTCAACTTTGGCGTCACAAACAGGATTTCGTGCCCGGTCCCACCGGGTACTGTGCGCCTGCAGAAACTGTGCTTAAAAGACTGTGTTACTGTTTGAAAACTGCCGCCGCCATTAGCCTCGCTGAGCGCAGGAAGAAGGGGGGCGTGCCCGAAAAAGAGCGCGCCATCAGAGCGGAGGGTCGTTAACCCCGCGCTACCCGGAAGAGATTTTAAAAAGAAAGCGGAGCCTGGTAAGGTCCACTAAGGGGGAGGAAGATGTCCGACACAGAGGGAGAGCAGGTGGCTGTAGTAGCTCAAGACGCAGCAGCACCGGCCGATGTAATCCCAGTCACCGTTGCCCCAGCCCCCGCTGTAGTAATGGTCAGCCCTTGCCTCAAATTGGGTACAAGGAAGTAACCATTAAAGTGGGGCAGGTAGAATTGCCGTGTCAGGGGATGATATTGTAGATATTGATCGCAAGGAATCTAACCCACTGCTAACCATTGGTACAAATGTGATGGAAAATTGTATTGCCGAAGTGATAATTTTGTTGCAGCAGGTGTCTGAAACTGCCAGCTCCGGGCAGCAGCGTGCCCTACAGAGGGAAATCCGAGCCCTGATGAGGAAGCAGCAGGTTGAGCTGGCCGGAGGAGAAATTGGCAGTGTGAGGGTAAGTGACCTCCTCCCCATTGCAATACCCCCTAGAAGTGAAATGTTGATATGGTGCTGGGCAGCAATAGGCCTCAAGGGTCAAGATTACCAGGCCTTGGTAGAACCGGTGTATTCAGACAGCAGGCCTGGAGTCCTGATAGCCAGAGGGGTAGCAGACGTCCGCAAGGGAAGAGTGCCCGTCCGTGTCCTGAATTGTGGGGAGGAGGAAGCCAAATTGCCCCAGTACGCCACTGTACCAAAACTGTACACTGTCAGTAACAATACCATCAAAGCAGTGGAACCCTTGATCCCGTCCGACCAGGCGGAAGACAATGGCTCCAAGGGACAGCTGAAAGACTGGTGCCAAAAATTACATGTGGGCACCGACTCCACCCCCTCACACCAAAAGCATGGGGTTTACCGGGTGGTACAGGAGTACGAGCGGGTCTTCAGCAAACACCCCCTAGATTTTGGGCAGGTAAAAGGGGTTAAACATCAAATCCCCACGGGTGATCATCATCCCATTAAAGAGAGATACCGCCCTGTACCCCCAGCACAGTATCAGCGTGCCAAAGAAATGTTACGGGAGATGAAGGAGGCTGGGGTTATCAGATATAGTTGTAGCCCCTGGGCAGCTCCACTAGTACTCGTAAAGAAAAAAGATGGTACAATGAGAATGTGCGTAGACTACAGACAAATTAACTGCATTACACATAAAGATGCTTATCCACTACCCAGAATAGAAGAGTCACTAACAGCCTTAAAATCAGCTAATTATTTCTCCACCCTGGATCTCACCAGTGGGTATTGGCAGGTTCCCGTGGCAGAGGCGGACAAGGAGAAGACTGCATTCACGACACTAATGGGTCTCTGCGAGTTCAATTGTATGCCGTTCGGTCTCTGCAATGCCCCAGGGACATTTGAGAGATTGATGGAGTGCTGCTTGGGCCATCACAACTTTGAAACCGTGCTATTGTACCTGGATGACGTCATAGTCTACTCCAAGACCTGCGAAGACCACCTGAGGCACTTAGCAGAAGTGTTTGAGTCCTTGTCGGAGTATGGCCTGAAGATAAAGCCGTCCAAATGTCACCTCTTGAAGCCAAAGGTACAGTACCTGGGTCATGTGGTCAGCGCAGAAGGTGTGGCACCTGATCCGGAGAAAGTCACCGTAATCAAGGACTGGCCAAGACCCACCACGGTAAAGGAGGTGCGGCAGTTCCTTGGGCTGGTGGGCTACTACCGAAGGTTCATTGATGGTTTCACCAAGATAGCAGCGCCTCTTCAAGATCTCCTGGTGGGCCAGCCAAAGAAGGCTAAGAAGCAAAGCCCTCCATTTGAATGGAACAGTCAAATAGAAACATCTTTTGTCCGGCTGAAAGGGGCTCTCACGGGAGAAGAAATTCTGGCCTACCCTGACTACAGCCAGCCGTTTGTACTGTACACAGACGCCAGCAACGTGGGACTGGGAGCAGTTTTGTCCCAGGTGCAGGGAGGCCGGGAGAAGGTGATAGCTTACGCCAGTAGGAAGCTTCATCCCACAGAAAGGAATCCAGAAAACTACAGTTCCTTCAAGCTGGAGTTCCTCGCTATTGTTTGGGCAGTGACTGAACGCTTCAAGCACTATCTGGCATCGGCCAAGTTCACCATCTTCACGGACAACAACCCGTTGACACATCTGGCAACAGCCAAGTTAGGTGCGTTGGAGCAGCGATGGATGGCCCGGCTGTCTAACTTTGACTTTACCATCAAGTACCGGGCTGGCAAGAAGAATAACATTGCTGATGCGCTGTCCAGAATGCCTCACTTACCCAAGTCTGGAGAAGACCTGGATGAACTCGAAGAGATAGAGTTACCGGCTTTCCATCACCAAGGTGTTTCCCAGTGTGAGCATGCTGTGGGAGTGAAGCGCTCGAGCCAGCACGAGGTCTCGGTCAACCCATTACTCCACCATAATTGGGAAGAGACAGAACGGTGACCCGGCCGTGCGATTGGTCAAAGAAAAGCTAGCACAAGCTGAGACCCATCTCGGTCCAGACGCTCCACAAGAAGCCCAGCAGTTGTGGAAGGAGAGGGGACGACTGTTCACCTACCAAGGCAAGCTCTGCAAGAGATATGTAAGCTGGCGAACGAATGAACTCGTCTGGCAGATAGTGGTCCCACAGAGGGATGCTCCAATGGTCCTAGCAGCTTACCATGATAAAGCAGGACACTTCGGGTGGAAGAAGTTGGAGACCCTACTCCGCGATCGGTTCTACTGGGTGCAAATGAGAAAGACAGTCGAGAAGTGGTGCCGAGACTGTGGTCCGTGTAACCTGAGGCGGAAAGATGATGCCAGCCAGAGGTCTCCCCTACAGCCAATTGTCACGAAGCAGCCCCTGGAGTTGGTGGCCCTGGACCACGTGAAGTTAACACCAAGCCGGTCAGGCTATGTGTACGCCCTCACCATTGTGGACCATTACTCTCGTTTCCTGGTAGTAGTGCCTGTGAAGGACCAGACAGCCAGAACAGCAGCTAGAGCATTTCAGGCATACTTTTGTCGACCTCACGGTTATCCGGAAAGGGTACTGACTGATCAAGGTCCTGCATTCGAGGCAAAAGTGTTCCAAGAGTTCTGTAACATGTACGGCTGTAAGAAACTCAGAACAACACCGTAGCACCCCCAAACCAATGGATTGTGCGAGAAGATGAACCATGTGGTTATTGATATGCTCAAGACTCTACCTCTGGAAGAAAGAAACCAATGGCCAGAGAAGTTACCAGATCTGGTAGACCTGTATAACCATGTCGCGGGCGGAGGAGGGGACGCCGCGCTCTCCCACTGCTCGGGTCCGGCTGCCGCGGCTGCTGCGGCCTGCTGCTGCTCGGTGGCTCGAGCGTTGGGCCGGATCCCGGGGACTCTAGCGGCGCTCCTCGCCCGTGAGTGAAAGGGGGGTTTTTGGGTGTGGGGATTGAGTCTATTGTCCGTGACGCCACCCACGGTTGTGGTGATTTGTTAGCACCACCGCTGCTCGATAGGGGAATCCCGGGAATGATGATGTGGAGCAGCCCGTTGTTGTGTTGCACCTCCGTGGGTAGGGGTTGGTGATCCCGGGGCCCAGTGATGAGGTGGGTGATGCAGGGCTTGGTGGGCGCAGGGACGCGGGGGCAGCGCTGTGCCTTGCGGCACTTTGGTACTCACTCAGCCTGAGACGATGACACAGTTCTCGGTAAAACACACGGCTGGAAAGACGGTTCCCACGGACGGCTGCACTTGCTCTCCCAGTAGGTAACGGTGATGTCCCTTTGTCCAGCACCTAATGTTCGTGTGTTGGTAGCGATGGGTTCCCACCGGTAACCCGCTCCCCGGCTTCAAGCTGGACCGGAGGAGCTCTACTCTTTGCCCGCAGGCGCTGGCCCCGAGGAACTGGTGCCCTGGCGGTGGCGGTGTTCCTCCTTGATGGTTGGACTGTTGCCTTCAATCGGGACTTGGTTGTTGGGGGACAGACGTCCCCTTCACTGACGGATTTGGCAAATTATGGCGACTCCTAGCCTTGCCGGGGTCCGAGAGGCCCCTGCCCTGGTGCTGACTGTCCTTCGTATACTGCTCCAGACCGCCGGGCCACTACCCGTCCGCGGTCCTTCCAGCAACCTCCGAGCAGTCCCCCTCCAGACAATCACCGCTGTTGCTGACCTTGCTGACACTGTCCTGCACTTAGCCGGACCGACTTCAGGTCTTTCTACGCTCACTTTTACTCTTTTCTTCTTTGCTCCACTACTACTTCACTTTCCTCACTTGACTTGACTGTTTACTCCTCCACTCCCTAGCTTGAACTTCTCTCCTCAACTTTCTTTTCTTAACTTCTTCCTCACTCAAGCTCTGCCTGAGCTAAACTGCCTGGTTCTTCCCGCCTCCAGGGCTGTGTACTCCTCGGTGGGCGGAGCCAACCGCCTGGCCCACCCCCTGGTGTGAACATCAGCCCCTGGAGGAAGGCAACAAGGATTTTAGTAGCTTTGGTGTTCCTAACTGGGATGTAGGGTGTGGTGGTGATGTGACCTGTGACCCCTGGCTTGCCCAGGGCGTCACAACCATATCCCAGTAAACTCGACCAACTGTAGCCCTGCTTACTTGATGCGAGCAAGACCTGGCAAGTTACCTTTAGACTTTGAGATAGGAACTGTGTCACCTGAAACGGTTCAAGAGATAGAAGATTGGGATACAGAGCGACAACAGCAGTACCGCAAAGTCCAGGAATGCGTAGAAAAGAGCCTGTCCCAAGCAAGAACGAGAAAAGAGCAGAACTACAATCAAACAGCCCCAGCAACTCCCTTAGCACCTGGAGAACAGGTCCTCAAGAAAAAGCGGAGGGCGCATAAATTAGATGATCAGTGGGAGAATGAACCCTACACCATTATTCCCTCCAACTTTGACAATAGTAAGGTATGCCTCATAAGCAAAGATGAAGGCAAGACTTATCAAACAGTGTCCAGAGACCGCCTGAAAGCGTGCCCTGAGCAGTGCAAAATCCAAAAAGAAGTGGAAGAAATTCAAGAAAAAGAGGGAGAGATGATACAAACAATCCTTGGCAAATTCCCCAAAACTTGGACCCGAATAAATAATGCCATAGTGGTACCAGTCTTGACGTTCCCGCAGTTGGTCGAGCCAGAGACAGAAGAGGTTCCAGATCCATCTAAGGAACTGTCCGCCCCAACACAAGATGACACGCCAGCAGTAGAACAGGAGAATCAACCCCCTGCCAGTGGTGAACCTGCCATACCCTTGGCGAATCTGAGACCCCGTAGGCAACCAACACGCATACCTGTCAGGGTTAGGACTACCAGTAACACCGAGGGGGCAGACACTCCAAGTAGTCAGGGACAAACCCCAGAGCTACGCCGGTCCCAACGTAGCACTCGGGGACAGCCCCCTCCAAGGTATAGAACATAGAAAGTAAAATACCTAGCAGAATGTATATAGTTAGTTTAAATGTCTTGTATAAAATGTTTTTTGTCTTAGCTGATTAAGTAAATGGACAATTGGGCCACTGGACTATGGGTGGCCAACACTCTAGCTGTACATAGTTAGCACCAGTGTGCTCAGCACCCCTGAAGAAAAACCCGTCCGGCGTGCATAGAGTGGGGTCATCAATGCACGCCCAGAGCCTACGTTGGGGGTTTTATCGCGGCGGGTCCCTCATGGAGCAGTGTAATGGACACCCGGCAGGGAGCCACACTTGACTCTTATAGTTGTTTAAGGTTGTAACATGTTTTGTTTTGTTTTCTTCAGTCCGGGAGAAATGAGTTTAACTAAAGGGGAGTGTGGCGCCCCAGGACCTGGTCGCCACAACAGCATTGCCCCTCCAAAGGGTTAATGCTGAGCCTGGAGGTAATTGGGAGGTCTATTGGCCAGTAAGTTTAACATCCAACGCAGTTCCTCCCTCGGGCCAGCAGGGGGAGATCTGAACCTGGAATTCCAGGGAGCATTCCTTAAGCCTTACCTGAGGGAGGGGTTAGTGTTCAGTCTATAGAGAGAAGTGATAGCAAGCAGACGCAGAGTAGTGCTGTCCTGTGGAATTGGGGCCTAGAGCTGGAGCAGCTTGGCCCAGTGAAGCAGGGGGAGCAGAGAGGCGCAGAAGAGACTCGGACATCGGAGTCTGTGGCCACCAGGGCCTAAAATACTCCCTGGTAGCCGAATCCGAAGGGCAGGAGAGCTGCAAGCACCTGGCCCATAAACAGCCCGAAGGTACAGCTGCATCATCAGGGCCCGGTGTGGACCCCAGCAGAGAAGCACCAGAGAGGGCCTGCGCAGCCTACCACAGAGGGACAGGGACGTACCACCGGTCCCAGCAACAAGAGGGCCATTGCTAAATTCAGAGAGCAGGGTCCTATCACAGTAAGGAAAGAACAGGAGTAGACCTCATACTCCTCTGGCCAAAACGACATCTCAGTTACTTCCAGGCCGGCCGGAGCCCTCTACCACCTGTAACGGTCTCCCAGGACTAACCGTTTGTGAAGTAAAAGAGGAGAAGGTAAAGAGACTGTTGTTTGTGCCTGTTTCTTTCATTGCCTGTCGGCCCTGCACCATGTTATCCACACAACACCATAGCCTCTCACGAGCACCAACAGTGTCCCCGGGGCACCGCTCCACCTGTGGGGAGCCGTACCACCATTGCTGCCATATCATCACCCCGGAGGCCTCACACAGCAGCGGCGGCTTAATAGCCGCAAACCACAGGTGGCGTCACGACAACCATAAACTTTATTCACCAGCCATATTTAACTGACACCCACCAGGGCCACGGAGCCGGGCCCCGCCACCACTGACGACCCCCGGACTAGTCCGGCCCGGCATCGGGTGTCCCATAGCCCTGGGGTGGGCGAGTCATACTAAAAAGGTAATCTACTGTCTGTGAAGACACAGCATCTGAAGAGATACAGTGTCTTTATTGTACATTTCAACATGCTGGAAAAGTGGGCAATTATCCAGCGAAGTGAATTTAATGGCTGGCTTAAAAGCCTTGAGGGGATTCTCCAAGGTTTTAACCACAGAGAGATCCAAAAAAAAAATCACTTTTGCCCCACAATCCACAAAAGCATAACCTTTGACCTCCTTACCCTGATAAGCCAGGACAATGAGAAAAAAATGCTTTTTTAAAATGGGATACCTGTGCGCCTAGTTGAGGAGCTCCCAGCGACATTGTCTTTGCTCCCAAAAAGTCGTCACCTCTCCAATTTGCCTTGGCTTCTCCTCAGGAAATAGAGACTTTCTTGGATAGACCAACATCCCCCTAGTGGAGGCTTTTTCTAGTAACCAGTACCAATCCAGATGCACAACGAGAATCATGGCAGCTTCAAGACTGTGAGGCGGTGAATGGTATACCAGCATATCCTTTAAGACATCCGCCAAGTCACTCAGAAACCTGCACAGCAGGGCAGCATCGTTCCACCCCACCTCAACAGACCACCATATAATTCTATGTGGACCATCCAACTGAGAGCAATATTCCTCAACCTGTAGATTACCCTGACAAAGTGCTCTGAGGTTTGATTCAGCCATAGCGACTCTAGCTGGTACATCATAAAGGAGCCCCAATTCCCTGAAAACACCTCATTGGAGTTATGGGCTGGGGAATCATCAGCTAAAGAAAAGGCCCATGTCTGGGTATCCCCCCTGAGAAAAGAGATAATTAAGCCCACCTCTCATTCCCTGAAGAAATGGGTCTGAGTTGAAAAAAACTATTTGCAATTACCATGGAAATTAAAAAATTTCTCCCAATCCCCTGAAAAGAATATTCGGTTCAGGGGAAGTCTGAGCAACCAATTCAGGGGCTGGTACAGGTGGTATTGGGGCTACTCCAGGGTGAGGTGCTACAGGGGCCAACTGAGCCAGAGTCTGAGAGTGGTGCCTCCCAGTAGCTGCAAGATCCTGGAACATAACCAGCAGATTCTGCATTTGCTCCACCAGTTGTTCAGCAGGATCCATATTGAGCTGATTAATATGTAATGCAGGATGGTGAGACCAGACCCCCTGCATGCAAGCAAGCGCACTGTGTTGGTCGCACTTGGCACTAGCCATCGCACTGCCGCACACCCTTAAGGGCCGGTGATATCCTTCACTCGCCTGTCAGTCCTGGCAAGGAAGGAATTTAACAGCGCCCTTCCCAGGCAGCTGGTGACCGGGCACACAGAGGCAGATGGGAAAAGCACACTAACAAAATAGCCTAATGGAAAAGGAAACAAAACATTAGGCTGAAACCGCAGGAGACACAAAAGAGAGCTGAACGTAGATAACCAAACTAAAGGTTGATACACAGCAGAAACTAAAGAGAAAGGTGAACCCAGCTATAACGAAGGAGAAGCTGTAACCCACAGCAGGATAAGCTCAAGGAAAACGACAGCGCTTTAGCACAAGCAAACCACTCTAACCAACCACACCACTGAATTAATCAGCAACTAAGGGAGGCAGATTGCAGGTTTAAATCTGCCTCCCAGAGCTCATGTGACTCTCTGAGGCAACACCCATTACCCACCCTCTGTCCACAGAACATCAGAAGGAGAGGAAAAGGGTGGAATGGAGGGAACCTTCCACCATCTGACTGTGTCAGAGGATATAGCGTCCCATATCCTCTGGCAACAGCTCACACCAGGGGACCTGACTGACACCATTGCTGGTAGCAGTGGTGTGCCGCCTTCCAGTGACCTCCAGGGTATGACGTGCTTAGTCAGCACGGGCATTAGTGCAAGCGCCGCCCCCGATGGCAACACCCCGCCCCTTGTGGCCAGCGACTGGTGACCCATCAGCGAGCCAGAGCACATGTAGGAGCATGACGGACTGTCACAGGTGCAGAACCACCAGACCTGACAATTAGGAGGGTAATTATTCTGGCTACTTTTCAGTTGGTTACAGATTGCCATACCCCTGTTGCTAATTAATAAAACACAATGTACCAATATAGTTGGGTAAACAATGAGCTTTTTAGCTGTCAAGTTAAGGCCACATCACACTAAGCAACATCGCTAGCAACATCGCTGCTAAGGAACAACTTTTGTGACGTAGCAGCAATGTTGCTAGCGATGTTGCTGGGTGTGACATCCAGCAACAACCTAGCCCCTGCTGTGAGGTCGTTGGTTGTTTCTGAATGTCCTGCGCCAATTTTTAGTTGTTGCTCTCCCGCTGTGAAGCACACATTGCTGTGTATGACAGCGACAGAGCAAAAAACTAAATGTGCAGGCAGCAGGAGCCGGCTTCTGCGGACGCTGGTAACCACGGTAAACATCGGGTAACCAAGAAGCCCTTACCTTGGTTACCCGATATTTACCTTCGTTACCAGCGTCCGCCGCTCTCAGCTGTCAGTGCCGACTCCCTGCTCTCTGCACACGTAGCCACAGTACACATCGGGAAACTAACCCGATGTGTACTGTGGCTAGGAGTGCAGGGAACAGGGAGCCAGCACTGGCAGTGTGAGAGCGGCGGACGCTGGTAACGAAGGTAAATATCGGGTAACCAAGGTAAGGGCTTCTTGGTTACCCGATGTTTATCGTGGTTACCAGCGTCCGCAGAAGCCGACTCCTGCTGCCTGCACACGTAGCAGAGTACACATCGGGTAATTAACCCGATGTGTACTGTGGCTAAGTGTGCAGGGAGCCGGCGCTAAGTGGTGTGCGCTGGTAACCAAGGTAAATATCGGGTTGGTTACCCGATATTTACCTTAGTTACCAAGCGCAGCATCGCTTCCACGCGGCGCTGCTGGCTGGGGGCTGGTCACTGGTTGCTGGTGAGATCTGCCTGTGTGACAGCTCACCAGCAACCCGTGTAGCGACGCTCCAGTGATCCCTGCCAGGTCAGGTTGCTGGTGGGATCGCTGGAGCATCGCTTAGTGTGACATCTCACCAGCGACCTCCTAGCAACTTACCAACGATCCCTATCAGGTTGTATCATTGTTGGGATCGCTGGTAAGTTGTTTAGTGTGACTGGGCCTTAAAGGTCCAGTCACACTAAGCAACTTACCAGCGATCCCAACAACAATAGGGATCGCTGGTAAGTTGCTAGGAGGTTGCTGGTGAGATGTCACACTGCGACGCTCCAGCGATCCCACCAGCAACCTGACCTGGCAGGGATCGCTGGAGCGTCGCTACACGAGTTGCTGGTGAGCTCACCAGCAACCAGTGTCCCAGCCCCCAGCGCTGCGTGGAAGATGCTGCGCTTGGTAACTAAGGTAAATATCGGGTAACCAACCCGATATTTACCTTGGTTACCACCGCACGGAGCTACACGTGCAGAGAGCAGGGAGCAGCGCACACTGAGCGCTGGCTCCCTGCTCTCCTAGTTACAGCACACATCGGGTTAATTACCCGATGTGTGCTGCAGCTACATCACAGAGCAGGGAGCAGTGCACACCGCTTAGCGCTGGCTCCTTGCTCTCCTAGTTACAGCACACATCGGGTTAATTACCCGATGTGTACTGCAGCTAAATGTGCACAGAGCAGGGAGCAGCGCACACTGCTTAGCGCTGGCTCCTTGCTCTCCTAGCTACAGCACACATCGGGTTAATTAACCCGATGTGTCCTGCAGCTACATGTGCACAGAGCAGGAGCCGGCACTGACAGTGAGAGCGGCGGAGGCTGGTAACAAAGGTAAATATCGGGTAACCAAGGACAGGGCTTCTTGGTTACCCGATGTTTACTGTGGATACCAGCCTCCGCAGAAGCCGGCTCCTGCTGCCTGCACATTTAGTTGTTGCTGTCTCGCTGTCACACACAGCGATCTGCGCTTCACAGCGGGACAGCAACAACTAAAAAATGGCCCAGGACATTCAGCAACAACCAACGACCTCACAGCAGGGGCCAGGTTGTTGCTGGATGTCACAAACAGCAACATCGCTAGCAACGTCACAAAAGTTGTTCGTTAGCAGCGATGTTGCTAGCGATGTTGCTTAGTGTGACGGGGCCTTAAGATGTGACTCTATTAGCACATGGATAATGAATCAGATAAAATTATGTTTTGTGATTTGAGCTTGTATTCTAATTATGTTTGTGTTTATTTTTAGACTGGAAACCAAACTTTCACATGATATCAGAGTAATCAGTCTAAACAATAAAACAGAGAATCATCCCATTGTGATGTATGGGTACTGTAATTAGCTAATGGTTGTTTGCTTTGAATGTATGTTCTTTAATTTTATTTTCAGACAGGACAATAGACTTGTAAATGGTTTCTCACAATTTTGGTCTCATAGCCCTAAGGTCAAGTTTGGCCTAAAGCTGGGTTTACACGCTGCAACATCGCAAAGGACATCGCTGTAACGTCACCGGTTTGGTGACGCAATAGCGACCTCCCTAAGTCTCTGCTAAGTCTCTGGTGAGCGTTCAAACAGGCAAACCTGGCCAACAACTCAACAGCGATCCGGACCTGCAGAGCGACCTAGCTGGTTGTTTGGGGACGTTGATAAGCAGCCTTTTGAAAGGGAAGTTGCTAACAAAGTCGCTGAAAAGGCTTCACACACTGAAACTTCATGCTGCACAGCGGGAAACAAAGGACCTAGGAATGGTCCTGAACGATTTGTAACGATTACAACTTCACAGCAGGGGCCGGGTCGCTGATAGGATTCACACACTGCAACATCGCAAACAACATCGCTATTGCGTCACAAAACCGGTGACGTTACAGCGATGTCGTTTGAGATGTTGCAGGGTGTAAACCCAGCTTAAGGGTACTTTTCCACTTGCGCACAGCTTCAGAGAGAGCGCAAGAGCATTGGAAGGGATATGCTAAAGACCCTCTTCTGCGAGTGTCAGCCGAGGGTCATGCGACTGTGATGCAATCTTGCGATCGTATCACAGCTGCAGAGAAGAGGGAGGGAGCACTTTCTCCGCATCTCCTCCGCGGACTTTCTCTGCATACATCGCCCTGCACTTGTATTACATGCAAGTACAGTTCAATGTCTCACAGACTCCCACAGGCTTGCATGGGGGTGCGCAAGCTGAGACTCGCTGCCAAACGCAGCATGCTGCGATTCATTCTGCATGCCGTTGTGGCATGAGAAATCAATCGCAGATGGACGATACCCCATAGTTTTTGCACTGGTGCGAGTGCAATCCGATGTTTTATCGGATCGCACTCGCACATGAAAATCGCAAGTGGAACCGAACCCTTAAGGCCCCGTCACATTAAGCAACATCGCTAGCAACATCGCTGCTAACGAACAACTTTTGTGATGTAGCAGCGATGTTGCTAGTGATGTTGCTGTGTGTGACATCCAGCAACAACCTGGCCCCTGCTGTGAGGTCGTTGGTTGTTGCTGAATGGCCTGGGCCATTTTTTAGTTGTTGCTGTCCCGCTGTGAAGCACAGATCGCTGTGTGTGACAGCGAGACAGCAACAACTAAATGTGCAGGCAACAGGAGCCGGCTTCTGTGGACGCTAGTAACCACGGTAAATGTGGCGCCCCAGGACCTGGTCGCCACAACAGCATTGCCCTCCCAAAGGGTTAATGCTGAGCCTGGAGGTAATGGGGAGGTCCATTGGCCAGCAAGTTTAACACCCAACGCAGTTCTCCCTCCGGCCAGCAGGGGGAGCTCTGAACCTGGAATTCCAGGGAGCTTTCCTCAAGTCTGACCTGAGGGAGGAAGTAGTTGTGAGTCTGTAGAGAGAAGTGGAAGGAAGCAGACGCAGAGTGTGCTGTCCTGTGGATCTGGGGCCTAGAGCTAGAGTAGCTTGGCCCAGGGAAGCAGGAGTAACAGAGAGGCAGCGGAGAGACTCGGACATCGGAGTCTGTGGCCACCAGGGCTTAAAATACTCCCTGGTAGCCGAATCCGAAGGGCAGGAGAGCTGCAAGCACCTGTCCCATAAACATCCCGAAGGTACAGCTGCAGCATCAGGGCCCGGTGTGGACTCCAGCAGAGAAGCACCAGAGAGGGCCTGCGCAGCCTGCTACAGAGGGAAAGGGACATACCATCGGTCCCAGCAGCAAAGAGGGCCATTGCTGGATTCAGAGAAGCAGGGTCCTATCATAACAAAGAAAAGCACAGGAGTAGGCCTCATACTCAGCTGGCCAGAAAGATCACCCCAAGTACTTCCAGGCCGACCGAATCCCCATCACCACCTGTAACGGTCTCCCAGGACTGGACTGTTCCCAAAGTAAAAGAGGAAAAGGTAAAGAGACTGTTGTTTGTGCCTGGTTCTTTCATTGCCTGTCGACCCTGCACCGTGTTAGCCACACAACCCCATAGACTTTCACGAGCACTAACAGTGTCCCCGGGGCTCCGCTCCACCTGTGGGGAGCAGTACCACCATTGCTGCTATATCATCACCCCGGAGGCCTCACACAGCAGCGGCGGCTTAATAGCAGCAGACCACAGGTGGCGTCACGAACACAAACTTTATTCATCAAGCCACATATTCTACTGACACCCACCAGGGCCACGGAGCCTGGCCCAGCCACCACTGACTACCACCGGACTAGTCCGGCCCGGCACCGGGTGTCCCATAGCCCTGGGGTGGGCGAGTTAAAAACATTGGGTAACCAAGAAGCCCTGTCCTTGGTTACCCGATATTTACCTTCGTTACCAGACTCCACCGCTCTCACTGTCAGTGCCGGCTCCTGCTCCTTGCACGTGTAGCAGAGTACACATCGGGTAATTAACCCGATGTGTACTGTAGCTAGGAGAGCAGGGAGCCAGCGCTAAGCGGTGTGCGCTGCTCCCTGCTCTCTGCACATGTAGCTACAGCACACATTGGGTAATTTACACAATGTGTGCTGTAACTAGGAGAGCAGGGAGCCAGCGCTAAGCGGTGTGCGCTGCTCCCTGCTCTGTGCACATGTAGCTGCAGCACACATCGGGTAATTAACCCGATGTGTGCTGTAACTAGGAGAGCAGGGAGCCAGCGCTAAGCGGTGTTCGCTGCTCCCTGCTCTCTGCACGTGTAGCTGCGTGCGCTGGTAACCAAGGTAAATATCGGGTTGGTTACCCGATATTTACCTTAGTTACCAAGCGCAGCATCGCTAAAGTGCATCGCTGCTGGCTAGGGGCTGGTCACTGGTGACAGCTCACCAGCAACCCGTGTAGCGATGCTGCAGCGATCCCTGCCAGGTCAGGTTGCTGGTGGGATCGCTGGAGCGTCTGTGTGACCTCTCACCAGCAACCTCCTAGCAACTTACCAGCGATCCCTATCAGGTTGTATCGTTGTTGGGATCGCTGGTAAGTTGTTTAGTGTGACGGTACCTTTACACTGATTTCAGGTAATAGCAGAAGTGATAGATCAGGATTATCAAGTAGAAATTAAGGTACTTCTAATGAATGGTGGAGTAAGTGACATGCTAATACAGAAGGGAGATAAGATAGCTCAGTTGCTGGTACAACCTATTTATAAAATGCAGGTGGTGAGAGGAAGGGCGCCTACAGTTGTGATAGTCAGAGAAGATGAATGTTTTGGATCCTCACATCCTATCAATGATACTGTAAAAATCTGAGTGAAAAAATTGGGTGACATAGGTATTCCAGAACCTGCTGAAGTCATTGCTCAAGGAAAGGACCATGTGTTGATAGTTATGAAACCCAGACAAGAAAAGTGGGAACACGTCCAAAATGACAGATGTTATCTCAGAAAATATGTGTATTTTTGTCCCTTTAGATCAAAATCTGGAAATGTTGCATCATTGGCGCCACCATGTCCTTTCAACTTCCATCAGAAGCCAAGAAATCTTCAGACCGAAAACAGAGAGAGACCAACCATGGAAAATTTAGCCTTATGAAAAACCAAACAGAATCTATGGGTTTACTTGGCTCAGCTGATGAACACTGCCCATTTTTGTATGACAATGTCTATCACTGACACCAATCTATATATATAATTGCCTTATTCTGTCTGTCTGTCTGTCTATCTGTCTGTCTGTCTGTCTGTCATGCTCCAAAATTGTGTCCTTACGGTGACACAAAGCTGATTGGCCGCTGGGCTCGCAATGGCCCCGCCCCCCCACGGATTGGCCGCTCGCCTCGGCTCCTCCCCCCCGCACGGATTGGCCGCTCGCCTCGGGTCCGCCCCCCCCGCACGGATTGGCCTCCACTCACTCTGACTCACACGCACACTCACACTCAGACTCACATGCACACTCACACTCAGACTCACACTCAGACTCATCTATATATATAATTGCCTTATTCTGTCTGTCTGTCTGTCTATCTGTCTGTCTGTCTGTCTGTCATGCTCCAAAATTGTGTCCTTACGGTGACACAAAGCTGATTGGCCGCTGGGCTCGCAATGGCCCCGCCCCCCCACGGATTGGCCGCTCGCCTCGGCTCCTCCCCCCCGCACGGATTGGCCGCTCGCCTCGGGTCCGCCCCCCCCGCACGGATTGGCCTCCACTCACTCTGACTCACACGCACACTCACACTCAGACTCACATGCACACTCACACTCAGACTCACACTCAGACTCACATGCACACTCACAATCAGACTCACACGCACACTCACACTCACACGCACACTCACATGCACACTCACATGCACACTCACACGCACACTCACACAGACTCACACGCACACTCACAGACTCACACGCACACTCAGACTCACACTCACACACACTCAGACTCAGACTCACACTCACACTCAGACTCACACTCAGACTCACACTCAGACTCACACACACTCACACTCACACTCAGACTCACACTCACATGCACACTCACACTCAGACTCACACTCAGACTGACACGCACACTCAGACTCACACTCACACTCAGACTCACACTCAGACTCACACGCACACTCAGACTCACACTCAGACTCACACTCAGACTCACACTCAGACTCACATGCACACTCACACTCACACTCACACGCAGACTCAGACTCAGACTCACACTCAGACTCACACACACTCACACTGACACTCAGACTCACACGCACACTCACTCACACTCACTCACACTCAGACTCAGACTCAGACTCAGACTCACACTCAGACTCACACGCAGACTCAGACTCAGACTCACACTCAGACTCACACACACTCACACTCACACTCAGACTCACACTCACACTCACATGCACACTCACACTCAGACTCACACTCAGACTCACACTCAGACTCACACGCACACTCACTCACACTCACTCACACTCACACTCAGACTCACACTCAGACTCACACTCACATGCACACTCACACTCAGACTCACACTCACACTCACTCACATGCACACTCACACTCAGACTCACACTCACATGCACACTCACACTCAGACTCACCCTCAGACTCACACTCACATGCACACTCAGACTCACACTCACACTCACATGCACACTCACACTCAGACTCACACTCACATGCACACTCACACTCAGACTCACACTCACATGCACACACACTCAGACTCACACTCACATGCACACTCACACTCAGACTCACACTCACATGCACACTCACACTCAGACTCACACTCAGACTCACACTCACATGCACACTCACACTCAGACTCACACTCACATGCACACTCACACTCAGACTCACACTCACATGCACACTCACACTCAGACTCACACTCACATGCACACTCACACTCAGACTCACAATCACATGCACACTCACACGCACACTCACACAGACTCACACGCACACTCACAGACTCACACGCACACTCAGACTCACACTCACACACACTCAGACTCAGACTCACACTCACACTCACACTCAGACTCACACTCACATGCACACTCACACTCAGACTCACACTCAGACTGACACGCACACTCAGACTCACACTCAGACTCACACTCAGACTCACACTCAGACTCACACTCAGACTCACACTCAGACTCACACTCAGACTCACACTCAGACTCACATGCACACTCACACTCAGACTCACACGCAGACTCAGACTCAGACTCACACTCAGACTCAGACTCACACACACTCACACTCACACTCAGACTCACACGCACACTCACTCACACTCACTCACACTCACACCCAGACTCAGACTCACACTCAGACTCACACGCAGACTCAGACTCACACTCAGACTCACACACACTCACACTCAGACTCAGACTCACACTCACATGCACACTCACACTCAGACTCACACTCAGACTCACACTCAGACTCACACGCACACTCACTCACACTCACTCAGACTCAGACTCACACTCACATGCACACTCACACTCAGACTCACACGCAGACTCAGACTCACACACACTCACACTCAGACTCACACGCACACTCACTCACACTCACTCACACTCAGACTCAGACTCACACTCAGACTCACACTCACTCACATGCACACTCACACTCAGACTCACACTCACATGCACACTCACACTCAGACTCACCCTCAGACTCACACTCACATGCACACTCAGACTCACACTCACACTCACATGCACACTCACACTCAGACTCACACTCACATGCACACTCACACTCAGACTCACACTCACATGCACACTCACACTCAGACTCACACTCACATGCACACTCACACTCAGACTCACACTCACATGCACACTCACACTCAGACTCACACTCACATGCACACTCACACTCAGACTCACCCTCAGACTCACACTCACATGCACACTCAGACTCACACTCACATGCACACTCACACTCACATGCACACTCACACTCACACTCACATGCACACTCACACTCACACTCAGACTCACACTCACATGCACACTCACACTCAGACTCACACTCACATGCACACTCACACTCAGACTCACACTCACACTCACATGCACACTCACACTCAGACTCACACTCACATGCACACTCACACTCAGACTCACACTCACATGCACACTCACACTCAGACTCACACTCAGACTCACACTCACATGCACACTCACACTCAGACTCACACTCACATGCACACTCACACTCAGACTCACACTCACATGCACACTCACACTCAGACTCACACTCACATGCACACTCACACTCAGACTCACACTCACATGCACACTCACACTCAGACTCACACTCACATGCACACTCACACTCAGACTCACACTCAGACTCACACTCACATGCACACTCACACTCAGACTCACACTCACATGCACACTCACACTCAGACTCACACTCAGACTCACACTCACACTCAGACTCACACTCAGACTCACACTCACATGCACACTCACACTCAGACTCACACTCACATGCACACTCACACTCAGACTCACACTCACATGCACACTCACACTCAGACTCACACTCACATGCACACTCACACTCAGACTCACCCTCAGACTCACACTCACATGCACACTCAGACTCACACTCACATGCACACTCACACTCACATGCACACTCACACTCAGACTCACACTCACATGCACACTCACACTCACACTCAGACTCACACTCACATGCACACTCACACTCAGACTCACACTCACATGCATACTCACACTCAGACTCACACTCACACTCACATGCACACTCACACTCAGACTCACACTCACATGCACACTCACACTCAGACTCACACTCACATGCACACTCACACTCAGACTCACACTCAGATGCACACTCACACTCAGACTCACACTCACATGCACACTCACACTCAGACTCACACTCACATGCACACTCACACTCAGACTCACACTCACATGCACACTCACACTCAGACTCACACTCACATGCACACTCACACTCAGACTCACACTCAGACTCACACTCACATGCACACTCACACTCAGACTCACACTCACATGCACACTCACACTCAGACTCACACTCACATGCACACTCACACTCAGACTCACACTCAGACTCACACTCACATGCACACTCACACTCAGACTCACACTCACATGCACACTCACACTCAGACTCACACTCACATGCACACTCACACTCAGACTCACACTCACATGCACACTCACACTCAGACTCACCCTCAGACTCACACTAACATGCACACTCAGACTCACACTCACATGCACACTCACACTCACATGCACACTCACATGCACACTCACACTCACATGCACACTCACACTCACACTCAGACTCACACTCACATGCACACTCACACTCAGACTCACACTCACATGCACACTCACACTCAGACTCACACTCACACTCACATGCACACTCACACTCAGACTCACACTCACATGCACACTCACACTCAGACTCACACTCACATGCACACTCACACTCAGACTCACACTCACATGCACACTCAGACTCACACTCACATGCACACTCACACTCAGACTCACACTCACATGCACACTCACACTCAGACTCACACTCACATGCACACTCACACTCAGACTCACACTCACATGCACACTCACACTCACATGCACACTCACACTCACATGCACACTCACACGCACACTCACACTCAGACTCACACTCACACTCACACTCACACTCAGACTCACACTCACATGCACACTCACACTCAGACTCACACTCACATGCACACTCACACTCAGACTCACACTCACATGCACACTCAGACTCACACTCACATGCACACTCACACTCAGACTCACACTCACATGCACACTCACACTCAGACTCACACTCACATGCACACTCACACTCACATGCACACTCACACTCACATGCACACTCACACTCAGACTCACACTCACATGCACACTCACACTCACATGCACACTCACACTCACACTCACATGCACACTCACACTCACATGCACACTCACACTCACATGCACACTCAGACTCACACTCAGACTCACACTCACATGCACACTCACACTCACATGCACACTCACACTCACATGCACACTCGCACTCACACTCAGACTCACACTCAGACTCACACTCAGACTCACACTCACACTCACATCAGATCGCATCCACGTCCTGCAGCGGCAGAACACACACACCTCACACACACATCAGATCGCATCCACGTCCTGCAGCGGCGGAACACACACACCTCACACACACATAAGAACAGACACACACACACACACATCAGATCACACTCACTCTCACACACACCTCACATCGCATCCACACACTCACAACATCCCGTGATATCGCTTGCTTCTCGGCGGCGATACTGTGCTGTGAGCTTCCAGGACCTGCTGGAGGATCACATGGCCGGAAGCATGTGGTATCTCCGGATGTTGTGAGTGTGTCAGCGCGTATGTGCGATATCGTCAGTGTGTGTGTGTATGCGATCGGATGTGTGTGAGTGTGTGTGAGTGTATGTGATCGGATGTGTGTGAGTGTATGCGATCGGATGTGTGTGAGTGTGTGTGTGTGTGTGTGAGTGTATGCGATCGGATCTGTGAGTGTCGGCAGAGGAGCACGGCGTGCAGCACAGCTGCTGGGACCGCCCACCGGTGGGCACAGGGAGAAGTGGGGTGTGTGTGTGAGTGTATGCGATCATATGTGTGCGTGTTTACTGTCTGATGTGTGACTGTGGAGCACGATGGGGGGTGCACAGCATGGGGGATGTAGCACGATGGGGAGTGCGCAGCATGGGGGATGGAGCACGATGGGGAGTGTGCAGCATGGGGGATGGAGCACGATGGGGAGTGCGCAGCATGGGGGATGGAGCACGATGGGGGGTGCGCAGCATGGGGGATGGAGCACGATGGGGGTGCGCAGCATGGGGGATGGAGCACGATGGGGAGTGCGCAGCATGGGGGATGGAGCACGATGGGGTGTGCGCAGCATGGGGGATGGAGCACGATGGGGGGTGCGCAGCATGGGGGATGGAGCACGATGGGGAGTGTGCAGCATGGGGGATGGAGCACGATGGGGAGTGTGCAGCATGGGGGATGGAGCACGATGGGGAGTGCGCAGCATGGGGGATGGAGCACGATGGGGAGTGCGCAGCATGGGGGATGGAGCATGATGGAGAATGCGTAGCATGGGGGATGGAGTACGATGGGGAGTGCGCAGCATGGAGGATGGAGCACGTTTGGGAGTGCGCAGCATGGGGGATGGAGCATGATGGGGAATGCGTAGCATGGGGGATGGAGCACGATGGGGAGTGCGCAGCATGGGAGATGGAGCATGATGGGGGGTGCGCAGCATGGGGGATGGAGCACGATGGGGAGTGTGCAGCATGGGGGATGGAGCACGATGGGGAGTGCGCAGCATGGGGGATGGAGCACGATGGGGAGTGCGCAGCATGGGGGATGGAGCACATTTGGGAGTGCGCAGCATGGGGGATGGAGCACGATGAGGAATGCGCAGCATGGGGGATGGAGCACGATTGGGAATGCGCAGCATGGGGGATGGAGCACGATGGGGAATGCGCAGCATGGAGGATGGAGCACAATGGGGAGTGGGGATGGAGCACGATGGGGGGTGCGCAGCATGGGGGATGGAGCATGATGGGGGGTGCACAGCATGGGAGATGGAGCACGATGGGGGGTGGACCACGATGGGGGGTGCACACCTCCCCCCAAAACACACACACACACTGCCACACACGCACTGCACAACACACCACACACACACTGGGAACCACAAACACCACCCTACACAGACACCCACACACACAGACAACGCCGCAGACACACAACACTCAACACACAAACACCGCGGCACACACAAATATACGCACATACCGCACAACACACACATTGCACAAAACATACCTCCCCCCAAAACACACACACACATACACAACGATACAGACACACAGCGCTCCACAAATAACGACACACAACGCAAGACACAAACAACACCGCTCTCACCCCCCGCTACACCCAGACAACACCCAGAACATGTACAGCCCCTACACAAACACTTGGTAACTACACACAACAACATCTATATATATATATATAACAAAAATCATACATTAACTACACAATACGTAAATTCTAGAATACCCGATGCGTAGAATCGGGCCACCTTCTAGTATATTATAAACTTGTTAAACTTGTATGGTGGCGGTACTGACCATGGTACATTTACAAAGATAAAGGCATAGAAGAAGATGTAACCCAGAAGGTCATATACAATCTGCATTGTGCCTGTGTGAACTGCATCGGGGAAATGTTTTTAACAAAAGAGATGATTACGATTACTATAAGGACTCAGTGTTATGCCAGCTGATTTATGCTGTCAGGTGACTTGTGATTAGTGATGAGCGGACTTGCAGATAACAGGGACCGGTTGATCCCAGTGATGCGCTGTTTAAAATTTGGTTCTGGGTATAATTATATGTGGACCAGAATCCGGCGATTAAAAATGGTGGTAGAAGGGATAAGGGGATAAGAGCGCACGTGCTTTATTTACCGAGGCTCCAGCATAGCTGTACACTGCTACCGCGGCAACGCATTCACTTCCGGGGCCAATAATTAACCCTCAATGCATATGCACTGCTTTCCCCACCCACCGGTGTCTGTAATTGGTTGCAGTCAAACGTGCCCCCACGCTGAGTGACAGCCTGTCTGATGCTTCCAATCACAGACACCATGTGCGTCTATATCGTGCAATAAAAATAAGTAAAAAAAGTTGTCCTGTGGTCCCCCCATATTATGATACCTAGTGCCACAGGCTGCTAAAGCCCATGGCTACAGGCTGCAGCCCCAGCCCTGTGCTGATCTTGGCTGTGTATCAAAATAAGAGACTGTATACAGCTTTTTTTTTAATCATTTAAATAAATCATTTAAAAAAACGGCTTGCAGTTCCCCCCAAATTTTGATACCCAGCCAAATTGAAGCCCGACAGCTGGGGGCTGGTATTCTCAGACTGGGGAGGACTATGGTTTTTAGGCCGCCCCCAGAATAAAAATAGCAGCCTGCAGCATCACAGAATTTTCTCATCCATTATCTGCGACAAGCTCAGCACTTTGACTATCTCTTTCGGATTACCCCGACTGCCACCTCACCAAGGCAATGAGTTGTTAATAACAGCCCACAGCTGCCACTAAGCCCTAGATTAATAATAGCGAGGGTCTATGAGACCTCCCCATCACTAATCTGTAAGTGAAAGTAAATAAACACATACAATGAAAAAATCCTTTATTTGAAATAAAATACAAAAACCCACCCACTTTCAACACTTGGAACATGTCTGCATGCTGTAACTGCAGGGAGAGACGGAGCCACAATCAGCGGTAACGTCATTTAAATAAGTTGCGATCACAGCCGAAAGGTTCCCACAGTCCTCCTTTTGCTATGACCGCAACTAGCCCCAGTGACGTCAACGCTGATCGTCGCTCAGTCTCAGCCTGCAGCGTGTGGACATGTTTCATGGTTGCGTGCTGTGACTTCAGATATGTTGCAGAGCTGAATCATTTTGGGACCTCGTGTGGATTACGTCTGACCTGCAGGGGTGTTTTGGGGGTTAATAAAGTGTTGAAAGGTTATTTTTTGTATTTGATTCCAAATAAAGAATTTTTCTCGGTGTTTGTGTTTTCTTTTTACTTATAGGATTATTGATGGGGGTCTCTTAGACCCCTACCCATCACTAATTTTGGGTTTGATGTCTATTGTGCATTATTAACCCCTCATTACCCCAATTGCTACAGCATCAGGGCAAAAGGGAAGAGTTGGGGAAAGCGCCGAGCTTCTCGCATCTAATGGATGCGACAATCTCAGGAGGCTGCAGTTTGTTATTTTTTACATAGGCCTCCCCAGTTTGAGAATACCAGCCCCCAAGCTATGGGGCTTTTTCATGGCTGGGAATGAAAATTGAGGGGGGACCGCATGTGGTAACCTCTGTGGGGGACGGTTGACTCTGATGGTGGTAATAGTTGTTATTGCTGTTGTTAATATTTAATCATAAAACAACTCCGCTTTGGTAATGAACAGTCTCTTTACTGGTGATATATATAACTATTTACAGATGACAGCTGGTCAGTGTTTTCCACTCATACTGTGGTAAATTGAACCACACCAGACAGGCAGACCTCTGAGGGGCAGCTTTTCTTCTCCTGATGCTCTAGAAAAACTACTCACAAAATGGAGGACGTCAACTCCCGCTATTTCCTCTCAACTGCCGTCTCCCAGCCGACCCTATCCTTCCACGCGTAGTCGAAGTTAGCTCCTCCCCCCTGCATAGGACTCCTACCACTGCAGTCATTGGATGACTGCACAGGGAAAACAACCCTTTGAGTGCTGCCTGTCAGCAGGTTTTCACAATATCCTACAGTACTTAATATACATAGAAAATTACATTTGTGAGAAATACTCTTTCTCTTTATTTCTGGTATCCCAAGAAGATGACCACTTTGTGGGATACGACATGTCTCCCCTCTTGAAGTGTGTCGTCCCTGACACATACATATCTGAAAAACAGAAAGGAACAACATGCATACATATAAATGTTTTCAATGAATACTGTTGCTTAAACTATTCTTGGCTTCTTGAAGACCTAGAAAAACACATAAAAAACCACATCAGGATGCAAAGTAAAACAGCATGTAACCATAATAAAGGAGTCCATTTGTCTTGAAGATCCTTTTAGAAACAACCCCCACTAGGTGGGGAACGGGATGACAGCTAACCCACAATAACTTCTTTGCTTGGTCCCTGGGTGCAGTCAGGGCAGACAGACCATAAAGAAACTTTCTGCACCAAGCTGTTTTTTTGGAGGGCTAGGACACAGTGTAGCAGTAATAAGGCTCTCATAAGCCAGAATCTCTCTTATTACACAGCAAATGTATGTCTCTATTGAAGCTACACATGCAAAGTCTCTCCTATTCAGATAGGCAGCGACAAATTTTTTTTGGTAACGAGCGGGTAACTGTCCCTTGGTTGCTCATTCAGATCTCTGTAGAGCAGGTACTGACTCCTCTTCATAGGTGGATGGTGCTCCTGGCTCCTCAACTGTAGAGGGCATCCCCTGAGAACCTATAGCAGGAGTTATGTCAGCACCCTCTAGTGGAGAAGGAGGAGCTGGCATAATAAACTGAAGATGGGGTGCATTAAGCCAAACAAATGGGATAGTGGAGACCCTGGAAGCCTTCTCTGGTGCAACAGGGGTATAAACTGGAGTAACTGTAGCTTCCTGGGAAATGCAAGCTTTTATCTGGCTTCGATGAACGACCTTTTCTTGCGGAGTATCTTCTCTGGCAATTTTGTACACTTCCACCCCTGGGAACGGTATACTGTTGATGATGTAAGGGCAGGATTCCCACTGATCATCCAGCTTGTGAGAGCGGCGGTTCTTTTTAACCCAAACTCTGTCTCCAACTTGTAATGGTTTGGCCTTGGCTGAAGCATTGAAATCATCCTCCTGCCTTTGGCGGACAGCTTACAAGCGTTCTTCTACGATTTCATTAGCTTCTCTCAGACGTCTTTGGTGGTCCGCAACCCAATCTGTCTCTGGAAGGGGATTATGGCAAGCTTCTACTTGAACATTTACTGTAGTAGCTGGAGGTCTGCAGGCAGTTTCCTTGGACGAACAAACATCAAGTAATGTGGAGTATAACCAGTGGAACAGTGAATGGTATTGTTGTATAAGTAAGTGAACTCTTGCAGTACCTCAGGCCATTCTTTCCTTTCTTGGGATGGAACATTCTTTATCATGTCAATCAAAGTTTTGTTCATCCTCTCACACAGGCCATTGCATTGGGGATGGTAAGCGGTTGTGCGAAGTTTCTTGCAGCCATAGAGAGCACACAGTTCTTGGAATAAATCCGATTCAAATGCTGGACCTTGATCTGTCAGAATCTGCTCAGGATATCCATAAGGTCTCACAAAGTGTTTCAAAAACATCTCAGCAGTGGTTCGAGTAGTCAGATCTCTGACAGGCATGGCCACAACAAATTTAGTGTAGTGGTCGACGATGGTCAGAGCATAGAGGTATCCAGTACGGCAGAGTTGCAGTTTGACATGATCAAGGGCCACAAGCTCCAGAGGATGATGTGTTTCAATAGGATACAGCGGAGCTCTTTGTTCCATACCTTCTCTGCTACTTAGAGTACACGTGATACATTCTCTGCACCATTTCTCAATGTCTTGTCTCATTACTATCCAATAGAAGCGTTCTTGGATTGTCATTTCAGTCTTTTGGCAACCAAAGTGTCTGGACTTGTCATGATAGGCCTCTAGAATGAGATTGGCATCTTGTCTGGGTACAACTATTTGGAAGACTCTCATGAGTGTGGGGATTCACAGTGCATCGTACTAACACTCCTTTGTAGTACTGTAGACGTTTTCTCTGTCGCCATAATCGACAAAGTTCTGGATTAGATTGCCTGTAGCTCACCGGTAATTTTGGTGGTATAGATTCTAGTAACTTCTATAAAGTTCTGAAGGTATGGCTTCCGTTTGAATTTCAGCCCAATTATGGCTCACTGAGTGTCTAGAGCTGGGTTCAGAAACAGGAGGTTTTGGGACTTTCTGCACATTTTGTCTGGTAACATATGAGTAAAAGGCAGGCATTTCCACTGTTTCCCACTCGTCCTCATCATAACGGGGTATTTCTGTTGTGGGAAGCCTGGACAGGGCATGAGCATTGGTGTTAGATCGACCTGCTCTGTACTTCAGGACAAACTGGTAGTTGGCCAGTCGGGAAGCCCATCTCTGCTACAAGGGCTCAAAGTTTGGCAGAATGCAACTGGGACAATGGGTTGTTGTCAGTGAAAGCAATGAAGGGAGTTGCAGCTAAGTAGTGCTTAAATTTGTCTGTGACAGCCCACACTAGTGCAAGGAATTCCAACATAAATGAGCTGTAGTTCTGATCATTTCTTTCAGTTGGTCGGAGGGATCTGCTGGCATAGGCGATAACTCTTTCTTTGCTGTCTTGGACCTGGGCTAGCACTGCACCTAATCCCAGGTGGCTGTCATCTGTATACAGATGAAAGGGGATGTTGTAGTCTGGATAGGCAAGGACCGGGGTTTCAGTTAACTTTACCTTAAGTTCCTGGAAGGACTGTTCTAGTTCTGGCGTCGACTGAATGGAGGGGCTCTAGCACATCTTCTGACACGGTTGTCCTTTCAGGAGCTCTTGTAAGGGAGCAGCAATCTGGGTAAAGTTTTTGATGAATCTCCTATAGTAGCTGGCAAATCTGAGGAATCTGTGGACTTCCCTAATGGTGGTTGGGATAGGCCAGTCTATTACTATGGCAGTCTTCTCCGGATCTGGAATAACTCCTTCCGCACTAACTATGTATCCCAGGTACTGGACCTTGGATTTTAGTAGATGGCATTTGGATGGTTTGACTTTCAGGCCATGCTTGGCTAGGACTTCAAAGACTTCGGTGAGATGTCAGTGGTGCTCTTCATAAGTTTTGGAGTAAATTATTACATCACCTAAGTACAACAGCACAGTTTCAAAATTCTTGTGACCCAAGCAGCATTCTATAAGCCTCTGAAAGGTTCCAGGGGCATTACACAAGCCAAACGGCATAAAGTTGAATTCAAACAAGCCCATAGGGGTAGTGAATGCAGTCTTTTCTTGGTCCTCTGAAGCCATGGGTACTTGCCAGTACCCGCTGGTGAGATCTAGGGTGGAGAAATAGGCTGCTGATTTCATGGCAGTCAAAGATTCTTCTATTCTGGGCAATGGGTATGCATCTTTATGGGTAATGTTATTGAGCTTGCGATAATCTACACATAGCCGAATACTTCCATCTTTCTTTTTGACGAGAACAATTGGTGCGGCCCAAGGACTTCGACTGTCTTTAATCACATTAGCATCTTTCATTTCTTGTATCATTCTCTTCACTGGCTGATACATGGATGGAGGTATAGGTCGGTACTTTTCTTTGATTGGAGGATGGGAGCCAGTGGGGATGAAATGTTTGATTGTACTGACTCTTCCAAAGTCAAAAGATGACTTGCTGAATATATGTTGGTACTCTTTGGCAACTCTCAGGGCTTCTTCCTTTTCTGTGAGGGGGGTTTCATAAGTACCTATGTCTAGCTCTTGCCACCACTCCTCCTTAGTTTCTGGACTTGGAGAATTTTCCACTTTGGTAGAATATTGAGACACTTGGAGGATATCTTCATAATTAAGCCCACTCACTTTGGGTACAATAGTATATTTGCGCAGGGTCACAGCTTGGTTACTGCAATTTATGAGACGCACCGGTACTCGACCGTGAGTTACATTAGCTAGACTTCTTGCAGCTACAATGACTGTATCATCTTTATATTCTACTGCTTCAATCAGGACTTCATAGTTCTGACCCTGTAGACCCATCTTCGTTTTACACCACACCATAGTTTCTGTATGGGGTTGGAGAACCACAGGCCTTGAGTCCATAATCCTGGTAGAGCCTATCTCTCCTCTGGAATTAGTGAATTGCTGATGGCTAATGAGTATACGAAGCGTTTTCTGAATAGTTCTCTTCTTCTTGGGGGAAGCAGCATTGAATGCATAAGTCATGCCTTCGATTACTTCGTCAAAACAATTTTGTAATATGTTCATTCCCAAGACCACAGGAGGAAAAAAGTCTTCTTCTCCTCTATTTACTACAATAATGCCTTGGTGAGGTAACTCAGTTCTGCCAACTTTTAAGGTAGCTTCCCAGTGGCCCACTTGAGGAACAGGTTGTCCATTACTAGCTATAATGTTAAGGTCAGCAAAGGTAATTTTTGCTAGCTGGTCTGTTTTCAAGTATCGTTTATATTGTGGTAGCTGGATGGTGGTAACTTGTGAGCCAGTGTCGAGTAGTGCTAGAAAGGGGATTCCATCTATTGTGATTGGAATGATGGGACGGTACCCAACATATTTTAGGCCCCAGTCAGGATCATCTGGACCTATGCATTCTTCTTCTGAGGGTCGGTCCTTGGCCTCAGGAAACTCCAGTTTAAAGGCTGGCATTCTCTTTCTATATGGCCACTACGATTGCATCTGCGGCAAATCGGCTGACCTAGGGAATCAAATCTGTCAGTGGGTCTCCTACCTGTCCGGTAGTAGTTGTCCCGGGGACTGTTGGATGGTAACTTCCGGATAAAGGAAGGATGGTCCTCTTGATTGGGTTGGTGTTTCAGCTCCTTTACTTCTTTGCACAGGATTGCGAGACTTTTGGTTAGTTCCGCAACTTGATCACGAAGCTCTTCAGTAGGGTCTTGTACCTGCTGGGGAACAGACTGAACAACAACAGGTTTGGCACAGGCAGATACAGCATGTTGTTGGTTATTCACACCTTTATATGCATCCTTGGGACTCAATACTTTTATGGCAGTCTCTTTAAAATCCAAAAAATCACTATTGGGATGTTGTTGTGCCAGCATTCTCCCTTAAAATTAGATCAGCATTAATAGCTTCAGAGGGATCAGCCTGCTCAAGGATATGCCAAGCTTCCTGTAAACTGAGGGTAAAATCTCTTAAAGATTCATGGGACTGCTGCTTTTTTCCAAAGAATTGCATATTTAACTCTGACAGGGTTTTTGTTTTAAATATAACTTTTAACCTGTCTAATATTTCTTCAGCAGTTTTCTTTACACTACAAGGCCAAGATTTAACTTCCCTAAGTGCAGCGCCCCCTAGCTGACCAATCAGTAACGCAATTTTTTGTTCCGGGCGGACTGGGTACAATCTGAATATTGCCTGCATTTTCTCTTTAAAGTCGGTTAATGTGCGGGGTTCTCCACTATAGCTGTGGAGCCAGGGTGCCCCAAAGTAGTAAGACATTGTTAATGGCATTGTTTGAGCCAATGCAATAGATGGGCTGCAGCTCGTCACTTCGCTCTCCTCTCCTGAAGACATGTTTACAGCACTGTATGTGTGATGCAGTAGTTCTTACCGTCCTCCCTGTTGCCTGCCTCTCCCCTCTTTGTTGGGGTACAGTGGAGGGAATTTCAGCTTAGGAAGAAAGGAGGTCACTTTTCCCAGTAAAGCAGCCACTGGTATGTGTACAGACTCTTCTTGCAACAACAGCTGTGGAGCAGTACAAATTCTTTAAGGCAGTAAAGACTGGCACTTCCTGAGGTAATTTTCTCATCAATTTCTTTTAATATCAATAGTATATATTACCACTCTCTTCAGGGCATATGAGGCACAGAGGTAACATCTTGTTCGTGACGCCAAAAGTTGTGGTAACCTCGTGTGGGACACGGTTGAGTCTGATGGTGGTAATAGTTGTTATTGTTGTTGTTAATATTTAATCATAAAACAACTCCGCTTCGGTGATGAACAGTCTCTTTACTGGTGATATATATAACTATTTACAGATGACAGCTGGTCAGTGTTTTCCACACATACTGTGGTAAATTCAACCACACCAGACAGGCAGACCTCTGAGGGGAAGCTTTTCTTCTCCTGATGCTCTAGAAAAACTACTCACAAAATGGAGGACGTCAACTCCCTCTATTTCCTCACAACTGCCGTCTCCCAGCCGACCCTATCCTTCCACGTGTAGTCGGAGTTAGCTCCTCCCCCCTGCATAGGACTCCTACCACTGCAGTCATTGGATGACTGCACAGGGGAAACTTAACCCTCTGAGTGCTGCCTGTCAGCAGGTTTTCACAATATCCTACAGTACTTAATATACATAGAAAATTACATTTGTGCGAAATACTCTAGATTTCTGGTATCCCAAGGAGATGACCACTCTGGGATACCACACCGCATGCCAGTTTTTTAAATTATTTATTTAAATAATTAAAAAAAAAACAACCCTGCATGCGGTATATTTTGATACACAGATAAGCACACGGCTGGGAGCTGCAGCCTGTAGCTGTGGGCTTTATCTGTGCTGGGTATCATAATATGGGGGGACCCTATGTAAATTGTTTTATTTATGTTTATACCACAATACTGACCCGCAAACAGCGCCTGTGATTGGTTGCAGTCAGACGCAGTCACACAGGCCGGGGAGCGCGACTGACTGCAACGAATCACACACACCAGGATGGGCGGTGGGCGGGGAAAGCAGTGCATATGGATTAGCCTAAAGAGTGGCCCAGGAAGTGAAGGAGAGGCCGCGGGAGCAGTGTACAGCCGCAACAGAGCCTCGGTAAGTATGAAGCGCTCGCTTCATCCTTATTTTCTTTAATTTTCCTTTATTTTTTTTTTTTAATTTCTCGAGTACTGGATTGGGATGAACACCCAAAATCCCGTGCCCTCCACCCGAGTATCTTTGAAACCACGCGGATCCGGACTTTTACAGTCTGGGTCCATCCATCACTACTTGTGATAAAAACCAAAATAGGAAGATGTCAACAATTAAAAAGTACATAATCAGACAGGGGATAGGGAGATGCTATTAGTTATGGCTCTCATTCAGATAAAAAGTATGAAGGCAGGAAAAAAATATGAGATTTAACAATATAGTGACCTCTCCGTCATATACACAAGATGTAAAATTGTTACCAGAATCATATACAGTACAGACCAAAAGTTTGGACACACCTTCTCATTCAAAGAGTTTTCTTTATTTTCATGACTCTAAAAATTGTAGATTCACATTGAAGACATCAAAACTATGAATGAAAACATGTGGAATGAAATACTTAAAAAAGTGTGAAACAACTGAAAATATGTCTTATATTCTAGATTCTTCAAAGTAGCCACCTTTTCCTTTGATTACTGCTATGCACACTCTTGGCATTCTCTTGATGAGCTTCAAGAGGTAGTCACCGGAAATGGTTTTCTAACAGTCTTGAAGGAGTTCCCAGAGATTGTCTTGTCTGGTGGCTAAATTTATAAATAATACAAATAAAGATAGTGTTATTGCAATCAGCCAAGCCACAAGCCATGTGCCCAATGGATGCTCGCCGGCGAAGGGAAGAAATTAAGTCAGCTCTGACAGACCGCAAATGCCCAGGGATCATATTCATTGAAAAGCTTTAACATGAAAGTGAATACACCCCAACGTTATTGGTTACTGTTCAAGCTTTCACATAATGATTGGTTACACCATTGTTTTTGTTATACGGATTGGTTCTATGGAATATTTCATAAATCTGCGACCACATGATACAAATGAACGCTAAGATAATATTCTTAGATGAGAAACTGTGGAAAGAAAAGCGCAATAGGGTCTTACCCCAAAAAGGGGAGGAAGATATGTAATAAAAACACACTCACCTATAATGGTTGTGCCAGTCATAACCACTATACAGGCATATATAAGATCCAGGTCCAGGCAGCAGTCCCAAAGTTGGCTGATAACAGAGAGTGATAGAAGAAGGGTCTTAATTCCGCGCCAAGGACTCAATGGATCCAGGAAGAGATTAATGCTTCATTAATAACATGCACAAGTCTATGCGTTTCTGGAGACACAGCTCCCTTCATCAGGACATTGGCAACAGAACATCAAATCTGATCATCAAATGATGTTCTCTTGCCAAAGTCCTGATGAAGGGAGCTGTGTCTCCAGAAACGCGTAGACTTGTGCATGTTTTTCAAGAAGCATTAATCTCTTCCTGGATCCATTGAGTCCTTGGCGCGGAATTAAGACCCTTCTTCTATCACTCACTGTTATAAGATAATATTCTTGGCATGGTGTATGTTCCTTATGGTCTTTATCTTGTCCTTACACAGTCTAGGGGCTTTTTAATATCAATTTATGTAAGTAAGGAACATGCTAAGTCATGCTAGGTGTATCAGGGGCCCAATTTTTGAGATAATGTATGGTACATTTTTCAATGTACCAAACTACTAATATATCATCTTATATTTAAAGGCACATTACATGCAAATTGGTCTTCACATAAATTTGAATGTAAGGTGTAACAAATTCAAACAATAATAATAACGGTAACAATCTGATCTTATAGATCAGATTATTTCCTTAACATTTCCCTCCTCTTGTTTGAATTTCGAAACATATACCTATGCCTTTTGATATTGTGTACCCCAAGTGTTTCCAATCCTCACCAGTGAACCCCTATGTCAGCTGGTACGTCCGTGAGGTGCGCGGATAGGCCACTCAAATGAGGGAATCCAATGATTCGTCCCCAGACTAAGTCAGTTGCTCACTGTAGCTAATACATACACTCATGATTTAAAACCTGCTAGGGTGCAACTGTGGGACCCTCTTCCAGAGATGAAGTCTTCCATCCGTTCTCCAAACACTGGGGGGGGGGGGTGTTCTCTCAGGTAGGAGGGACAGCTGGGCTGGGCCATCAGACAGTCATTTCCAGGGTTACCTTTGAGCTGGTTTTCTTGGGGCATCCAAAGAGTGTGGTGTACAACACAGCAATCTAAATTCCAATATGTTTGCTTCTAAGCCTGCCAGGCAAACTCAGAGTCAAGCCTCAAGCTTAACTGTTTAAACAAGAGGATAAGCATAAACTATTGCCAGCAATTTCTTTGCAAAAGGTATACAGCACTCGCCAGTCAGTTTTCTCATTCTTTTGAGCTGGTTGCCCGGATGAGTCAGTTGAGCCAATCAGGTCACTGAAAGTCCCATTTTCTTGGAAATAAAGTTCTCTTTTAGACAGTCTGGCAGGCTGGACATCCTGTAGAGCCCCTGTTGTACTGGCGTTATACATATAGTGGCCACACCAGTCTTTTTGGAAATGGCCACAGCTCGGTCCCCTTTTGTTTTATGTGCTGCATCTAGATGATGACAGTCACTTTCTTTCATTGGTTTGCAGGCTTTAAGCACTTTCCGCTGAGGTTCATCTGCTGCCTCCATCTTAGTCAGGTGCTCTGCCCTCAGTTAGGTGGGACAGCGAGCAATCTTCAGGGACCAGTATATCGGTACCTTCTAAGGAGTTAGGGTCTGGAAAGAAACATATGTGATTGCACTTTTCTGGCAATAAATAAACAATACCAGTTACAAACAGGTGTGTGTCATCCCTGTAAATGAGAGGACACACACAAGCTAGGGACCCCAACGTAGAGAAATACTTTGGTGTAGTGTTGGGGCTCTATTGCATTGATCAATTCAGTAGCTAAATTTCTCTTTATTCATATGTTCATGGCAGTAATGCAGATTCCATTTTTCACATTTTCACTCTTACATATAGCTATTGGATTTTTCAAGTCAGTATTCACACAGCAGTTTCTGCTATTTCATGTATTCCCCTTACATAGTCACTGGTGTGCATACCTTATCTCCCCATAGTGATGTTTTTGTAGGCTTTTGCACCCAGTTCAGACTTAGGGTACCTTCACACTTAGCGATGCAGCAGCGATCCGACCAGCGATCTGACCTGGTCAGGATCGCTGCTGCATCGCTACATGGTCGCTGGTGAGCTGTCAAACAGGCAGATCTCACCAGCGACCACTGAACAGCCCCCAGCCAGCAGCGACGTGCAAGCGACGCTGCGCTTGCACGGAGCCGCCGTCTGGAAGCTGCGGAGACTGGTAACTAAGGTAAACATCGGGTATGGTTACCCGATGTTTACATTAGTTACCAGCGCTGTGTGCAGAGAGCAGGGAGCCGCGCACACTGAGCGCTGGCTCCTTGCTCTCCTAGCTGCTGTACACATCGGGTTAATTAACCCGATGTGTAATGCAGCTACATGTGCAGAGAGCAAGGAGCCGCGCACACTGCTTAGCGCTGGCTCCTTGCTCTCCTAGCTGCTATACACATCGGGTTAATTAACCCGATGTGTACAGCAGCTACATGTGCAGAGAGCCGGAGCCGGCAGCACAGGCAGCGTGAGAGCTGCTGGTAACTAAGGTAAATATCGGGTAACCACCTTGGTTACCCGATGTTTATCTTGGATACAGCTTACCTCAGCTGTCAGATGCCGGCTCCTGCTCCCTGCTCGCTTCATTTGTCACTCTCTTGCTGTCACACACAGCGATCTGTGTGTCACAGCAGGAGAGCGGCTTTGAAGAAAACGAACCAGGGCTGTGTGTAACGAGCAGCGATCTCGCAGCAGGGGCCAGATCGCTGCTCAGTGTCACACACAGCGAGATCGCTAATGAGGTCACTGCTGCGTCACAAAAAGCGTGACTCAGCAGCGATCTCGGCAGCGAGCTCGCTGTGTGTGAAGCACCCCTTAGAATGGTGTTCCAAACGTTATTCCTTATTGTTAGTAGTTTTTTGTTTGTGAACCCTCTCCACTCACACCTATTGCCAATCCATATCATACGCATATATAGCCTGGGTCTCAGCTTCCCATACACGGTAAGTTTTTTAACTGCATGAGAGGACACACACAAGCTAGGGACCCCAACGTAGAGAAATACTTTGGCGTAGTGTTGGGGCTCTATTGCATTGATCAATTCAGTAGCTAAATTTCTCTTTATTCATATGTTCATGGCAGTAATGCAGATTCCATTTTTCACATTTTCACTCTTACATATAGCTATTGGATTTTTCAAGTCAGTATTCACACAGTAGTTTCTCCTATTTCATGTATTCCCCTTACATAGTCACTGGTGTGCATACCTTATCTCCCCATAGTGATGTTTTTTTAGGTTTTTGCACCCAGTTCAGACTTAGAATGGTGTTCCAAACGTTATTCCTTATTGTTAGTAGTTTTTCGTTTGTGAACCCTCTCCACTCACACCTATTGCCAATCCATATCATACGCATATATAGCCTGGGTCTCAGCTTCCCATACACGGTAAGTTTTTTAACTGCATGAGAGGACACACACAAGCTAGGGACCCCAACGTAGAGAAATACTTTGGCGTAGTGTTGGGGCTCTATTGCATTGATCAATTCAGTAGCTAAATTTCTCTTTATTCATATGTTCATGGCAGTAATGCAGATTCCATTTTTCACATTTTCACTCTTACATATAGCTATTGGATTTTTCAAGTCAGTATTCACACAGCAGTTTCTGCTATTTCATGTATTCCCCTTACATAGTCACTGGTGTGCATACCTTATCTCCCCATAGTGATGTTTTTTTAGGTTTTTGCACCCAGTTCAGACTTAGAATGGTGTTCCAAACGTTATTTCTTATTATCCCTGTAAATCACCCACTCAAACCCTTAAACTAGTTGGCTGATTCAAAAAGTTCTTCTCCTCTGACCTGGCCTGACCTGGATATTTCTTGCAATGGCCACCCCTATAATATATGCACTTTTATCCGTTTAGGAACCCCAGTTTTACATACCACCTCCGTTATGAGCTTTTCAGCAGTAACATGGGTATGCCCCAGATTAATCCTGGAAAGATACCAACTAGTGATGGGAGCCTCGCCCGAACCTTTTGTAAAGTTCGAGTTTGGGGCCAAAGATAATATAAACTTGTGTCCGAATCCCAAACTTGGACATTGCAGTTATGTGATGGGGCGTGGGGGGGTGGGTTGTAAAATAAAGAATATACACTAGAGTTGAAAAGTTTTAGGTCACTTAGATATTTCCTTATTTTTGAAAGAAAAGCACATTTGTTTTCAATGGAGGTAACACTAAATTAAACAGAAATACACTCTATACATTGTTAATGTGGTAAATGACTATTCTAGCTGCAAAGTCTGGTTTTGAATGCAATATTTACATAGGTGTGTAGAGGCCCATTTACAACAACAACCACTCCAGTGTAATAATGGTACATTGTGTTTGCTAACTGTGTTAGAAGGCCAATGGATATTTAGAAATCCCTTGAAATCCTTTGTGCAAGTATGCTAGCACAGCTGAAAACAGTTTTGCTGATTAGAGAAGTTATAAAACTGACCTTCCTTTGAGCTAGTTGAGAATCTGTAGCATTACATTTGTTGGTTCCATTAAACTCTCAAAATGGCCCAGAAAAAGAGAACTTATGTGAAACCTGACAGTCTATTCTTGTTCTTAGAAATTAATGATATTCCATGCGAGAAATTTCCAAAAATCTGAAGATTTCCTATAACGGTGTGTACTACTCCCTTCAGAGGGGAGCATAAACAGGCTCTAACCAGAGTAGAAAGAAAAGTGGGGAGCCTCGCTGTACAACGGAGCAACAAGACAAGTACATTAGAGCCTCTAGTTTGAGAAATCAATGCCTCACAGGTCCTCAACTGGCAGCTTCATTAAATAGTACCCGAAAAATGCTAGTGTCAACGTCTACAGTGAAGAGGTGACTCCGGGATGCTGGCCTTCAGGGCAGAATGGTAAAGAAAAAGCCATATCTGAGACTGGCTAATAAAAGGAAAAGATTAATATGGGCAAAAGAACACAGACATTGGACAATGGAAGATTGGAAAAAAGTGTTATGGACAGACGAATCGACGTTTGAGGTGTTTGGATCACACAGAAGAACATTTGTGAGACACAGAACTACTGAAAAAATACTGGAAGAGTGCTTGACGCCATCTGTCAAGCATGGTGGAGGTAGTGTGTAATAGTGTGGGGTTGCTTTGGTGCTGGTAAAGTGAGAAATTTGTTTAAGGTAAAAGGTATTTTTGAATAAGGAAGGCTATCACTCAATTTTGCAACGCCATGCTATACCCTTTGGACAGCGCTTGATTGGAGCCAATTTCATCTTACAATAGGACAATGACCCAAAGCACACCTCCAAATTATGCATTAACTATTTAGGGAAGAAGCAGGTAGCTGGTATTCTTTCTGTAAAGGAGTGGCCAGCCCAGTCAACAGATCTCAGCCCTATTGAGCTGATGTGGGAGCAGCTTGATCGTATGGTACGCAAAAAGTGCCCATCAAGCCAATCCAACTTGTGGGAGGGGCTTCTGGAAGCATGGGGTGAAATATCTCCAGATTATCTCATCAAATTAACAGCTAGAATGCCAAAGGTCTGCAAAGCTGTAATTGCTGCAAAGGGAGCTTTCTTTGACGAAAGCAAAGTTTGAAAGAGAACATTATTATTTCAAATAAAAATTATTATTTCTAACCTAGTCAATGTTAACTATATTTTCTATTCATTATGCGACTTTGTCTCCCGGCCATTTCTGCCTCCGGGTCCAATCATTGCTCTGCCTTCGGTTAACCACCACTGACTACAGGAACTTCCTTGACGTCATAAGCATGTGACCAGTCTGGGGTGAATGTTGTATTACCTCATATTACAGACTGATCACATGGCTATGACATCATGAAAGGTCCTGTAGTCAGTGGTGGTTACCCGTGGGCACAGCTGACCGGCCTCTGCTATGTACTCGGGTGAAGTCTCTGACTGCTCTCAGCTGAGTCTGTGTGAGCAGACCTGTGTTTGTCTCCTCGCACAGATGTAGCAGAGCTGAAGATGCTCGCCCGCCTTTGAACTAGGTCAGAGGGTATTTTTTGGGGGTAATAAAGATGGAGTCCTAAATGTCTTCAGTTTTATTGCTAATAAAATATTTTTTTCTCTGTGTTGTTTTATTTTACTGTTAAAATAACAGATAATCACAGATGCGGTCACAGAGTGGACGTCTGTGATTGGATGCCGGAGTAACCTGAAACCAGCCTATACATTCTAGCATCTAGAATATATGGGCAGATTCAAGGGTACTCCAACAGTCAATCACAGATGCCCGTTCTGCATGACAGCGTCTGTGATTGGCTGTTGGGTCCCTCACACATATAGTAGTGTAAAAAGAAATAATTTTAAAAATTGATGTAGCGCGCTGCAGTATTTTTGATTCTCAGCGCAGATGAAGTAGACGGCTATGGGCTGCCACCCACATCTGCCTGGCTTTACCTTGGCTGGCAATCAAAATACAGGAAGCCCATTATTTTTTTTATAAATTAGTTCAAAAAAATAATTTAAAAAAATAAAGTGTGAGCTCCTGCCGTATTTTTATTGTCAGTCAGGTAAAAAAAGGGAACTGGGATTCTCAGCATAATAAGACCCAAGCGTTCTGGGCCTCCCACGCTAAAAACCTCAGCTCGCAGCCACCCCTGGAAATGGCGCATTGTTTCTTAGCACCTTTTAAAAGGCGCTTTACCCGGCTCGTCCAGTGGCCCTGATGGCTGTGGCATACTGGCTAATAAAGGGGTTAATACCAGCTTTGTATTCTGAGCTGGTACTAAGCCCGAAATTCATGGTGTCACGCTGTGATTGAATGAGACAAGTATGAGTGTGTGACTGGGTCAAGATAGGTATCCAGTCTTCAGAATTGGTGATTATGGATGTCATGCTGTTCATCTGCTTCAATTTTAGAGCGTTATGGCGTGGTCATGAGGAGTTAACTTTGTGAAAACAACATACCGGAAAACTTTGAAATGTTAGACTATAATAAATAGCAAACAAACCTTGGGTTGTTCGATTATAATCAGTAACAAACAATCTTGAAGCACTGTGCTGAGATCATAAAGCTTAACTTGGTAAAAACAACATACTGCGCAACTGCAAGAAACTGATGATCTGGCTAAAACATACTGCGCAGCCGTGATGGAGGAGGATGTGGGAGTTGTGTATAAAAAGGGTGGGCCTGCTCAGTGAGTTAGTGACATTCCAGAAGGTATGGTGGACGCACTTCGTCTGTGATAAGACCAGAGTATTTTCCTTCTCACTAACACTGAGGTCCCTCCGGTGGAGAAGTGATGTTACTATACTTGGTAATGTATTGATGCATATTTCTCTATATACTAGGATTTACATTGATTGTATGATTTACATTAATTGAATCAACAGAACAGGGTAATATTGTTGCTGCCATTCCATAATTGAACATTATCCTGATGCAATCAATAAATTGTTACATTGTTTTACCATAAAACTGTATTCAGTGTGCCTAATTAGAAAATTAGTGAGCGCTACGTAAGTAAGGGTGTATCTGCCCTGTCAGTTTGACATGGTAAGACACATGACAAATTAGACATGGCCACCATGAATTTCTAGTAAACAGTAAAAAAAACACAAGACATAAAAAAATTATTAGAAATAAAAAAAAAAAAAAAATTTTTAGAGACTCCATCTTTATTATAAAAAAAATCTTAGTCCGACGTAGTCCACAGAGAAAGCAATGTCAGCTCTGCTTAATCACTCTGTACAGACAGCCGTCTATACAGAGCGAGAAGCAGGGAGAGCATTGTCAGCTCTGCTTCATTGCTTTGTACAGACAAGTGCCTATACAGAGCGAGAAGCAGGCTGAGGTCAGAGTTCCAGTTGTGTATGACTCGTACAGTCTCCCATCGGTATCACTCAGCATGGCGCACACCCTCCGGACAGGGGCGGTTCAGCTGCATAGAAATACACTCCTGTCCAGGAGATTGTGCGCCGTGCCAGGTGATACCGATGCGAGAGTCGCACAGTGATAGTCAAAGTTCAATAGAGTCCATGGCAGCCATGGAATCGGGTGAACCCTGACGTCACCGCGAACACAGGCCGAAAACTGCCGAGTGACGAGCAGTGCAGTGAATACCCCCGGAAGTTAATCGGACCCGGAAGCAGAAGCAGCCAGGAGATAGCAGTTCTGCAGGACATGTTGTGGGACCTGTAAGTATAGTCATGTTTTTTAATAATGTGCTTGTTTTTACAGTCCCTGGACTCGAACTGGACCCGAACTGTAACATGAGCTTCCCAGGCAAGCTCATGTTCGGGATTGTGTGCACGAACACTATCTGTTTGGTACGGACCCCGAACTTCACAGTTCGGGTTTGCCCATCACTAATACCAACACAACATAATCACACACAGACTTACTTATGATAGATATACAGTATATGCATATATTTTCATCAATCTCTAGAATGGGTAGAATGGATGAAGAGTGTGTTTCTTACCGGGTCTTTGTAATTCTTCCTGCAGTGTATTAGGCATATGTCTTACAAGGCTGGGTGTGTCTGGCCACCTGGATACTGAACTCTGGTGCAACACATACCCTTGTCCACCAAACACTTGCACATATAACGGTCTTTGACAGGTGTGTTAGTCCATGGGTTACCTGGTCCATCAATGAGAAGAGAGCCCATGGCAGAGAATGCTTATCAGCCTTTATCTACAGACCTTCCTCAGTCAGCTGAGCTTTTTGCGTCTCACACACCTTTACTTGTTCCTGTAGGGATTTTAAGGACACCAGGAGTGACAAATGCCACAGAGGTGACAGATATCACCGATCTGAATTGTTAGGAGACTCAACTCTAGGCCTTTGTAGTTTTTTTTACATCTTTCATGTGACAGGTTATATAAACATTTGAACAGTTTACCCTTCTGCCGTTCCACACGACCAGTGACTGACAAGTCCCTTTATTCAGATTATTTTACTTCATGTTGTGCAATGGCAGCATATCTATTGCAGAATTGACCAGTATCTACTCCATCGATAAGAGATAAACTCAAATTCTGCATTAGTATCAACGGAAGGGTGTCTCTGTGCTTTCTAGCAAACATTAATTTATGACCGTTATAATTCTAAGATGATTTTAACCACTTCACAACTGCGGGCCATATCAGTACGTCCTATTGTTGCGTGACTTAATGACCAGGGACGTACTGGTATGTAACGATGTAGGTAACAATCAATACTGCATGCGACACTTAGGGGATTAGGAGAGGGATCATGCTCCTTCTCCCCTCTGATCAGGACCCCCACAATGTAATCGTGAGGGCACGATCATTGTCATGGTGACACAAAGTTTTCATGACGACTTCCAGGTCACCTGACTTACTGGGAGCCTACGGAGAGCCTTTGGGATCATGCCTGATGCGTGATCACACAGTCTCTCAGTGCGGTGCTGACAGCTGCGATGTCCTGCGATGATCGAGCACTGCAGAACATTGTAGTTGCGATCACAGCACTGTTGGGTGCTGTCCCATAAAGGGACCAAGTGAAAAAGTAAAAAAAGAGTTAAAAGAAGTAAAAATATTTAAAAAAAAAAATCAGAAAATAAATAAAGAACATAAAAAAAAAATTCCACTGGTTATAATTGTGTTAATAAAAACCCCAACTACTCACCCCAGCCTCAGAAAGCACGGGTTACTGATCTATCAAGGATGCAATAAAGTCCCTTTAGACTTGGTGCAGGTAAATCCATAGTTTAAACACAATAGCATAGTTATGATAACTACTGTGTATTTGTTTAATTTCTTTAGAGTATTGTCTGTCTTTGCTACTGTGAAAGAAAAAACAGAAATGTGTCATGTGATCTGTCATGTGAATTGTTTGTAGCAGCCACACCTGTTAGTAGTTTGTTCCCAAACTACTTATCCCAGCCAAAGCAAGCGAAGATTACTGAGCCTGCAGTAAAGTCCAAGGGTGCAGGTATGTAGCGGGGTCAGGGTTACACCTACCCCTGCAGAAGTAGCCAGCAGTCTGTCTGATGTGAAAATATGTATGTGTATTTCGGAGAGTCCCCCAGTAGCAGTGGTGTACAGAAGCCCCTTTGTGAATTCTGGCCCTATGGGTTGCCCCTTGATCGCGGACCTGTACTGAAGGGTTGGCTAACCACGTCCCTCCCCAGAAGCGAGCTATAGTCTGGTTGGTCGGGAGTCTGGCATCTCATTCTTCTTGGCTCGAAACACCCAAAGATTCTCTCTATGATAACTGAAGGTCAGTTGCGCCCTCACAGAGAAGGGTATGTGTGGACCCTGGCCTGAGCACGGACGGGTGAGCGCCGTCATGTACGGTCTTTCATGTGCGTATCCAAACCCAGTGGGTGGGATGAAGTGGCCCAAAAGACTTTATGATCCAGTCTGTGCTAGAGTGATGTTTAGCGGAGGGTTGAAAGGCCTAGCGGTGTCTTATGGAACCCAGGTGCCAGCAGAACGGACAGCTGTTAAATTGAATACTAGAATGAAGCGGAGAAGGAACCTCAATGGGAAATGTAATGGTGCCGGTGTGATGCGGACCGAAGCAGTGCAGGAGTGAAAGAGAAATATAGACTGTTTAAAAGAAGAAATCATGCCTCGGCTTTATTGCCTGTGAGCAAGAATGCAGTGACACCTGGACTGTTGTGGAGTCCTCCTGTGCATGGTGTGGTGACAGGGAGGCATGGGGTTAATGGGTGGCTTTGCTGCGGCCTGTTGACCCCTGTAACCACGACTACCACTTCATGCCCTGTGCTTGCCACCACAAGTAAGTCCATAGTTTAAACACAATATCATAATTTGACACAAGAGCAAAGTTTGGAGTTATCCTTACACGTTTTCCATTGTTTTTCAGCTTTTATTTGTACAGTTTGTCCCCATTTAATAGATGCTCCATTGACAATGCTACCAAGTGTGCGTCTTGTGAGATGTATGCATGCCTTGAACAACCATTCGAGGGTGAATATGTCAGCATTCGATGCTAGCATGTTACATATTTTGAAGCCCAGGTAACAGATCTAAATATGCAGCTTGTAACACTCAGGAGCATTGCAAACCTGGAGAGTAGTTTAGTGCTCACTGAGCATGCACTGGCTGGGGCCAGTTCTATGGAGGAGGGTGGAGGTGGGGAAAATCAGGACCCAGAGGTAGGTAGCTGAGTAACAGTTATAAGAAGAAGTAGGGGGAAAAGTGTCAGGGAGCCTAGTCCTGATCTGGCACAACCTAGTATATATGCCTGTTTGGCTGATATGTGCTGCCCCCGTGCCAGCAGCCGTCGCTGCTCGGATCCGGGCCTTCAGGGGTGGTGGCTCAAGGGTCTCTGGACCCGGGGGTCTCACGAACACGCCAAATAAATGGGGTGACGTAGATGTACGGGCTAGGCCGTAAAAAGTTTGTGACGCCACCCACGGTGTGTTGTGAGGTGGGACACCACCGCTGCTGTTACGGGGCACCCGGGGAAGATGTTGTGCAGCAAGTTGTTAACCCCTCCGTGGGTAGGGATGGTGGCCCTGGGACCCGGTGGCTTGGTGCAGGGGATGGAGACCGCAGGGGGTGCTGGTGTACTCACTGTTTGTTATAATCCGGAACCATGGAAGACCACCATAAATCATTGGTAAAAAGTGACAAGAGCATTGGCAACTAATCTGGCCGCCATCCCCTTACTAACCATCAACACTAGAAGTTGCCGAGGGGTGAACTAACATCCTGTGCACCGCGAACCCAGCCGGAGAACTAGCTATCATAAAGGAAGGAAAGATGAACAATTCTCTGCCTCAGAAAATAGATATAGAATAACAAGCCCCCCACATTCAAAGACTGCGGTGATATAGGAAAACACAACACACAGATAGATGATAGGATCAGCAAAAGGTGAGGCCCCACCGACTAAATAGGACAGGATAGGAAAGGGACTGATGGTGGCCAGAGAAAAACCCTGCAAAAATCCAAAAACCTGATAGCACAAAAGGCCCTCATATCACTAGATCTGAACTCCGTCCTATACCAGGCGCTCTTGTCATACCACTGAACAGAAAGCAGGAACCATTACAAATTCAAGAAGCAACAAACACATGGACTAATAGGAGCAATACTCCAAACATAGCTGCAGGGAGCTTCCCAGCTAAGCAACTGAGAGGGAAGATCCCTACATGTAAATAAACTGACAAAACCCAGTAAATAACAAACTCAGGTAAGAGCAAAAAGAACCAAACAACAAATAAAGAGCCAAGCACTTATCTGGGGTAGATGTAGTCTGGAGCAGGATGAAGCAGGCTGGTGAACAAAGAACAACTGACATCCGGCATAGCCTGCTAGCAGACCAGGATATAAATAGGCAGAGAGTTAGCAATGGAAACACCCATTGCTCAACACACCTGGTCTCTGTCCAAACCATTCCTGGCCACAAGAGGGAGCCTCAATCCAGCAAAAGCATAACTGACATTCACAACACTGTTAGTAAAACACAAAAGTCTCTGGTAAACCAAGGGGATGGTGGCCGGTGCCGCGGCCGGTTGCGTTCTTGTCCCCCACCAAGCTGGTGGTCTCTATCCTTTTCCTGCACTGCTGTGTGTAAGGTGGACTTTCCTAGTGTGAAACTCAGGAGTCCGCTCCCGGCTGGATGTGGCCTAAGGAGCTGTGCCCGCAGACGCTGGCCCGTGGGATCTATGGGCCCTGGCGGTGACCTCTTTTTCCTAATCGGTGGGCTGTTGTCTTCTATGAGGGACTTTGGGTGGGACAGGACCTCTAGTCCTGGCCTCAATCAATTAATTAACCAGTGCCACTTAATTCTGGTCCTGGCTTCAGGGTCCGAGTACCCCTCTTTGTGCTCCGGTTACCCGTGTCGCTACCGGCGGGCTACAACTCTGCCGCGGTCCACCTCGGTTCCACCGAGCCGTCTTCCTGTCTCCTGCTGACGGAGACCACCGTCTGCCTCCTAGCCAGTGGCACCTGGGCTCCTACCCTGGTACCGTTCAACTTGAACTTCACTGCTGGAGCAACACTTAGCTTCAGCCCACACTCCTCTCCAAACTGGACCTCAGACTGAACTGCTTGTTTTCCCGCCCCAGGCTGTCTGGACCCCTGGGTGGGCATGTCCCAACCGCCTGGTCACGCCCACTGGTGTGTATCTTTCCCTAAGGGGGGTGACTAGGGTTTCTGGTTGGCTGTGTGTTTCCTAATGAGGGAACGGTGTTATGCAGGGGCCTAACTGTGACTACCTGGTTTTGCCAGGGCGTCACAGATATTAGGGAGGAAGAGCCAGGACTAAGATCCCTTCATATGAACGTTGCTCCTAGCAACCAGGAAAATGACTGGTGTAGGAAGGAGGGAAATAGGAGTGCAGCAAAGGCCACACAAATGTTGGTGGTAGGGGACTCTATGATTAGGTAGACAAACAGGGTTATCTGTCACCGAGACCATGATGCCAAACAGTGTGTTGTCTGTTGGGTGTTCAGGTTCCGTATATTGCAGATCGGACAGACAGATTTCTGTGTGGGGCTGGGGAAAATCCAGGGGTCATGGTGCTCATTGGTACTAATGACCGAGTTAGAGGCAGGTGGAAGGTCCTTAAAAATGATTACAGGGGACTAGGAGAGAAACTAAAGTCCACCTCCAAGGTGGTGTTTTCAGAAATACTACCAGTGCCATGAGCGTCACTAGAAAGACAGTGGGAGCTTAGAGAGATATATCTGTGGCTTAGAAATTGGTGCAGGAAGGAAGGGTTTGGGTTCATGGAGAACTAAGCCGACTTCTCAGTCGGCTGCAGGCTCTACGATAGGGACGGGATGCACCTCGATGGGGAGATTGCAGCTGCGCTGGCGGACAAAATGGTCAGATAGATGGAGGAGATTTTAAACTAGGATCTGGGGGAGAGAGGGTAGTGGAGCAAATAAGGGGATAAACAGAGCATATAAAGACAGTGAAGGTCAATGAAGGTTTAGGGGGGACTGGGAAATGCAGGGAATCTAGGGAGGCAAGGAGTAAAGAATGTGTTAATAGTATTAAATGTCTACTGGCAAATGCAAGAAGTCTTGCAAACAAAATAAATGAATTGGAGAATCTGATATCAACCATGGATTATGATGTGGTAGGCATTACGGAAGACATGGCTGGGTGACATACGTAGAAGGTTTAACTACATTCAGGAAGGGCAGGATATACAAAAAAGGTGAAGAAGTGTGTATATTTGTTAAAACTAACATAACCACTTAGCATCCATGGGCAGTAAAATTACTTCAGCAGCCGGCGGGGATCTACGCACATGTCAGCATAATTGTACAGCTGACATGTGTGCCTTGCAGGCACAAGTGGATCCACATTCAACCCGTGCCTGTTAACCCTTTAAGTAGCGCTGTAAAAATGTGACAGAGCCATTTAAATCCCCGATACGGGAAACCTTCACTTACCCGACTCTATTGGCATTGCAGTGACGTGATCACTGTGAGGTGATGGTTGTCATGGGAACACAGGGTCATGTGATGACTCCTGTAGCTCACATGACTCATTTCCTCTTTCACTTGGACGACTGCAGCCAGTGACAAGACGTGAGCATTTCTGAAGATCTCAGCTGTGTAGCTGTGATCAACAGAAATAAATGAGCGATCAGACTACTGATCCTTATAGTCCCTTATGAGGACTAGTAAAGTAAAAAAATAAATAAAAGGTTTTAAAAATAAAAAAAAATAAAAGTTCAGATCACTCCTGTCAGTGTTCCAGGATTTCCAGTTTGCTTCTGAAGGATCTTGCCCTTTGTTAACATGGAGTTTTCTGTTCTGTTGCTCTACTTCCTGTTCATCTGTTTAAAAGCCCGCCCCTAAGCTTAGTCTAGTTGCTTGAGTATACTGCTTCCTGTCTACTCCTGCCCCGCTGCTCTCATTACCTGGTTGTTATTTGGATCCTGGTGAATCACCTGACACCGGCCCTGGATTCCACTTGGTCTCATCAAGCTGTGCCCTCGCTGGTTCTGGACTCTGTCTGCTGTCTCTGGTTGGCGTTTGTGCCTGGTCCCTTCCGGTACATATCCACATCCCGTACGGACATTTTTGGACTATATAACCTGTTGCCCTTTTGTGTCCCGGCTACTGCGCATTTAGGCCTTCTGGGGTGATCGCCAGACAGCCCCTGTATAGGGGTTCGCTCCTGGTGGCCTCCCTGGGGGAGTCTGGTGCGCGGTCTCGGGAATTCTCCTTTGCTCCGAACCTGGCAGGTAGCTACTGTGTTTATGTTCTTTTCTGTGTACATATTGTAGGTTGCATATTATAAAACTTCTTTGCACCAAGAACCCGTCTCTGGTTGTCATTGCCGTAACGCCATCGAAATCCTCAGTACACACAATAGTATTACATTATTCTCAAGCCTAACTAAGAGGATTTCGCTGGGGCAATGACGGAGACACAAGTAGATCAACTTTTCTCCATGATTAACTCCTTGCAGCAGGAGATGGAGGCGGTGCAAACTAAACTTAGAGACGTGGACGTACAGCTGGGCCACAATCACCAGGTACTTGGTCCGGCTATTCAGGATTTGCAAGCCAGAGTGAAGGCTCAGGAAACCACCCCCACTACATCCGTATCAGCTCCCGGTATGCCCAGGTTACCTCCATTTCGTTTCAGTGGCGATCGAAGTCAGTTCCGTGGGTTTCTTAATCAGTGTATACTGTTTTTTGATGTACATGCTGATTATTACCGGTCTGACCGGTCAAAAGTGTTATGTATAATCATGTTGTTAACCTCACGAGCACTGGCTTGGGCTAATCCTATGATTGACAATCGTGATATCCGTTTAGATAACCTGGATGACGTTTTAACAGCCATGGCACAAATGTTTGATGATCCTAATCGCTGTGCTACCGCTGAATCGGCTCTGCTTTCCTTACGTCAGCAAATCAAAAAGGTCCGTGGAGCCTCTGTTAGGAGTCTCAACACAGAAACCAGCCAGATATCCCTCCGGGAAGGGCCCAGCCAAGGGGTGACTCTTTTTAGGAGACCACCATAACCACCATATTAAGTGTCCCTTTTAGTCAATATCCAACTTTTTGACAAGTTTAAAGATATGACAAGGGAAATACCAAGGCCAGGTATCCATCCACAGACAGCCGTTTCGGGGTATTGCCCCTCATCAGTGTGGAGTAGGATTCTGGCCAGGTGGGAGCAATGCCTAGTAGACCAACAAAACAAAACAATCACTGATCTCGGGGAGACCAGCCAGAGAAAACACTGCTGCCGGCAGCCAGCGAGGGCGCTCAAGACAGTGAAATCCTAGGTACATTGCCCCCTGGGAAATATGCAAATCAAAAAAGTCCGTGGAGCCTCTGTTAGGAGTAGAGATGAGCGAACCGGTCGCGGTTCGGCTCGAGTTCGGTTCGCCGAACGGAGGTCTCGTTCGAGTTCGGTTCGTCGAACGTTCGACGAACCGAACTCGAACCGCATAGGAAACAATGGCAGGCAATCACAAACACATAAAAACACCTAGAAAACACCCTCAAAGGTGTCCAAAAGGTGACAAACAACTCACAACACAACACAAACACATGGGAAAGTGACAAGGACATAGACTCATGCGAAAACAAATGAGCTGGACAAAAAAAAAGAGGAGGAGACACAGATATAGGCATGGCACGCCCTTCTAAAATCATGTAAAACACCGCAAGGTGACTCCAAGCGGAGTCTCCCTTTTTTCCAAAAATTGGGCCACACACACACCCCCCCCTTCAGTGGCAGCACTTGTGCCCCAGTTGTACACTTCACAGCTAGATTTGCATCAAGCACATTCAAAAATATGCCATCCTTAACCGTCCCCAGGATGACACCGGGGTAGGTAGCAAAGTCTTTCCTGATCCCAGCTCTGTTCATCTTGGATCATTTTTAAAAACAATGTAAGCAAGGGTTACTCCAAGCGGAGTCTCCCTTTTTTCCAAAAATTGGACCCCACACACACCCACCCCTTCAGTGGCTGCACTTGTGCCCCAGTTGTACACTTCACAGCTAGATTTGCATCAAGCACATTCAAAAATACGCCATACTTAACCGTCCCCAGGATGACACTGGGGTAGGTAGCAAAGTCTTTCCTGATCCCAGCTCTGTTCATCTTAGATCATTTTTAAAAACAATGTAAGCAAGGGTTACTCCAAGCGGAGTCTCCCTTTTTTCCAAAAATTGGGCCCCACACACACCCACCCCTTCAGTAGCAGCACTTGTACCCCAGTTGTACACTTCACAGCTAGATTTGCATCAAGAACATTCAAAAATACGCCATACTTAACCGTCCCCAGGATGACACCGGGGTAGGTAGCAAAGTCTTTGCTGAACCATGACTTGTTCATCTTGGATCATTTTTAAAAACAATGTAAGCAAGGGTTACTCCAAGCGGAGTCTCCCTTTTTTTTCCAAAAATTGGGCCCCACACACACCCACCCTTTCAGTGGCTGCACTTGTGCCCTAGTTGCAAACAGGATGTTTTGATTTGCATCAAGCACATTCCAAATCCACAAGCATTTACTCCCCCCAGGATGACACAGGGGTAGTAAATTCCTTGTGGATCCATGACTTGTTCATTTTGATGAACGTTAGTCTGTCCACATTGTCACTGGACAGACGCGTGCGCTTATCTGTCAGCACACACCCAGCAGCACTGAAGACACGTTCAGAGACAACGCTGGCAGCTGGACACGAAAAATCTCCAAGGCGTAAGTGGAGAGCTCTGGCCATATTTTAAGATTTGAAGCCCAAAATGAGCAAGGCTCCATTTGCAAAGTCATGGCATCAATGTTCATTTGGAGATACTCCTGTATCATCCTTTCCAGCCGTTGACTATGTGTCAGACTTGTTGTCTCTGGTGGCCTTGCAAAGGAGGGTCTAAAAAAATTATGAAAAGATTCAATAAAATTGCTGTTACCAGCACCAGATACGGTGCTACTGGTATGGGTAGACTGTTGAAGATGACGAGACCATCCCATGTTTGTCAAGTTACAACTGGGAGATTCACTCCCTGCACCTGCACGGTTGTTTGGTGGAAAAGCCGAGCTAAGATCGAGTAACAGCTTCTGCTGATACTCCTGAATACGTGCGTCCCTTTCTATGGCTGGAATTATGTCACAAAATTTGGACTTGTACCGGGGATCTAATAGTGTGGCAAGCCAGTAGTCATCATCACTTCTAATTTTGACAATACGAGGGTCATGTTGGAGGTAGTGCAGCAAGAAGGCACTCATGTGTCTTGCGCAGCCATGCGGACCAAGTCCACGCTGTGTTTGTGGCATAGAGGTGCTACCCGTTCTTTCTTCCTCTGACATCTCCCCCCAACCTCTTTCAACTGAAATTTGACCAAGGTCTCCCTCATCCGCTGAGTCTTCCATGTCCATGGACAGTTCGTCCTCCATTTCTTCATGTTCTCCTGCACCTTCCTGAACATTTCGCCTGCTACCATGCGCCCTTGTTGATCCCTGTCCCCCATGGTCCCATGCCTGCCGCGTTGGTGATGATGAACATCTGGACCTTGGTGATGTTGTTGTGTCTTGCGCATATGAATCCTCCTGTAGTTCCTCCCCTTCCTGTTGTCCCACCCCCTGACTCCGAATAGTGTTTAGCGTGCTCTCCAGCATGTAAATGACTGGAATTGTCATGCTGATAATGGCATTGTCAGCGCTAAACATATTCGTCGCCATGTCGAAACTGTGCAGAAGGGTGCACAGGTCCTTGATCTGAGACCACTCCATCAGGGTGATCTTCCCCACCTCTGCATCTCGTTGGCCCAGGCTATACGTCATGACGTATTGCACCAGGGCTCGGCGGTGCTGCCACAGTCGCTGTAACATGTGGAGAGTCGAATTCCAGCAAGTCGCCACATCGCATTTCAGGCGATGAACCGGCAGGCCGAAAGACTTCTGGAGCGATGCAAGTCGCTCAGCTGCGGCGGTTGAACAGCGGAAGTGAGCAGACAGTTTTCGTGCCCTGGTCAGAAGGCCATCTAAGCCGGGATAGTGTGTTAAAAATTGCTGGACAACAAGGTTCAACACGTGAGCCATACAAGGCACGTGTGTCACCTTGCCCAGGCGAAGGGCCGCACCCAGGTTTGCAGCATTGTCGCACACGGCCTTACCAGGCTGCAGGTTGAGTGGAGACAACCATTTATTAAACTCAGTCTCCAGAGCTGCCCACAACTCATCCGCTGTGTGACTCCTATTTCCAAGACATGTCAAGCTAAAGACCGCCTGATGCCGTTGTGCTCTGCTGCCAGCATAGTAATGAGGGGTGCGTGATTCCTTCTGCGCAGTGAGAACGCTGGTGGCCTGACCAGGCAGGCTTGGGGCGGAGGTGGAGGACCCAGATGAGCTGGAGGAGGCAGAAGCAGTGGCGGAACTTGGACAGACAGAGGATTGACACACAAGTCGTGGGGACGGCAAGACTTGTGCAGCAGACCCTTCACCATCTATCACCATAGTTACCCAGTGCCCAGTCAGCGACATGTAACGTCCCTGTCCATGCTTACTGGTCCAAGTATCGGTGGTGAAATGCACCCGTTCACACACAGAGTTTCTCAAGGAAGCGGTGATGTTGTGTGCGACATGCTGGTGTAGCGCGGGCACACCTTTTTTAGAGATATAGTGGCGACTGGGCATCTGGTACTGGGGCACAGCGACAGACATAAGGTCTCTAAAATCCTGTGTGTCCACCAAGCGGAAAGGCAGCATTTCGGTAGCCAAGAGCTTACAGAGGGATAAAGTCAACCTCTTAGCTTTGTCATGGGTCGCAGGAAATGGCCTTTTATTTGTCCACATCTGAGGGACAGAGATCTGGCTGCTGTGTGTAGACGGTGTTGAGTAGGGTGTCCCTGGAAAAATGCAGGTTTGGGAGGAAAGTGCAGGCACCTTCATCCAACGTTGGTGCTATCGATGTCTGAGAGAGCTGTACACGCACTTGTTTCCCCTTCCAAACCAACTGACGACCAACCAAGCAAACTGCCTGTTGCGGTTACAGTGGTGGAAGTTGTGCGTGGAAAACCAGGTGTGACAGCTGTCCTCACAGTCCTAGAAGATGAAGAGCGCGCGGATGCACTGGAAGGGGCAGGCGGTGGATGGTTCGCTCTGCTAGGCCGCATTGCAGCACGGTGAGCTTCCCACTGGGACATATGATATTTATTCATGTGACGATTCATGGAAGAAGTTGTCAAACTGCTGAGGTTTTGCCCTCTACTAACAGAATCACGACAAATTTTACAGATCACATAATTTGGGCGATCTTTTGCTATGTTAAAAAAGGACCAGGCTAGGCAAGGCTTAGAGGGCATGCGACCTGCTGATCCACTCCGACTAGTGCTCAGAGGCACAGTGGTGGCTGAGGATGCAGTTGTAGACATGCTACCAGTACTCCGACTCTGTCCAGGAAGGCGCAAGGTAACTTCGTCGTCAGTTGCATCCTCCTCCACCGTCTCTGTTGACCTCCTCGAGGGCCTGACTGTGGGTTGACAGTAGGTGGGATCTAGAACTTCATCATCAATTGTTGTGTTTGCACTCCCCTCACCCTCAGACCGAGCCTCTTCTTGCCCTGACCGAATATTTAAGTTGTCATCCCAATCTGGTATCTGCGTCTCATCGTCATCAGTATGTTCCTCATTGTCTATAACAACAGGTGTTACAGTTTGTGAAAAAGGGTACACATTATGCTCAGAAACTTGGTCCTCACAGCCTGAATCAGAGTCACAAATGTTCTGGGCATCACTGCAGACCATTTCCTGGTCTGTACTCACTGTAGCTTGGGAGCAGACCTCTGATTCCCAGGCTATAGTGTGACTGAACAGATCTGCAGACTCAGCCATCTCAGTTCCACCATACTGTGCAGGGCGGATGGAGACTTCAGAGCTGGGAGAAAGCAAGTTTGATTGGGATGACAACTCAGAGGACTGGTGTTTTTTGGATGCGGAAGTTGAGGTGGCGGAGAGGGCACTTGTTGGACCACTTGAGATCCATTCAAGCATTTTCCTTTTTTGGCCATCATCTACCTTTGTTCCAGTTGTTCGTGTCCGTAAAAAAGGGAGCACATCGGATTATCCACGGTAAATAGTAGACATCTTACTTTTGCTGGAAGATGGTCTATCTTCAGCAGATCTTAATGGACCTTTGACACCTTCCCCACGGACAAACCCTTTTTTCCTTTTCCAACACGCCTCTTCCCCTTTCCACCAGCATCTGTCATTTTGCCACTCATTTTGACTGCGACAATATTGTGCACTTAAAATGTGGTAGTAAAAATTGAGAGGTGGTGTAGATTTCAGCGGAGGTCTAGCTTTATTAACAACAGAATAAACAACAATAATTATCCCTGACAATGCAACTACGGCCCTTAAACTGGCAGCATAGTTTGCTAGTATAATGGCTTAGTAACAATGAGTTTGAGTGTGCAATGCAGGCAGACGTGCTGCAAATATCTTTGCACTAGTGGGACAATACAGAAGTCCAACAGCCACTTTTAGGATGCCACTAAGTTTCCTCAGTGTTTGCTAGTATAATGGCTTAGTAACAAATGAGTTTGAGTGTGCAATGCAGGCAGACGTGCTGCAAATATCTTTGCACTAGTGGGACAATCCAGAAGTCCAACAGCCACTTTTAGGATGCCACTAAGTTTCCTCAGTGTTTGCTAGTATAATGGCTTAGTAAAAAGTGAGTTTGAGTGTGCAATGCAGGCAGACGTGCTGGAAATATCTTTGCACTAGTGGGACAATACAGAAGTCCAACAGCCACTTTTAGGATGCCACTAAGTTCACTCAGTGTTTGCTAGTATAATGGCTTAGTAACAATGAGTTTGAGTGTGCAATGCAGGCAGACGTGCAGCAAATATCTTTGCACTAGTGGGACAATACAGAAGTCCAACAGCCACTTTTAGGATGCCTCTAAGTTTACTCAGTGTTTGCTAGTATAATGGCTTAGTAACAATGAGTTTGAGTGTGCAATGCAGGCAGACGTGCTGCAAATATCTTTGCACTAGTGGGACAATACAGAAGTACAACAGCCACGTTTAGGATGCCACTAAGTTTCCTCAGTGTTTGCTAGTATAATGGCTTAGTAACAATGAGTTTGAGTGTGCAATGCAGGCAGACGTGCTGCAAATATCTTTGCACTAGTGGGACAATACAGAAGTCCAACAGCCACTTTTAGGATACCACTAAGTTTCCTCAGTGTTTGCTAGTATAATGGCTTAGTAACAATGAGTTTGAGTGTGCAATGCAGAGCTGCTGCACATAGATTTGCACCAGTGGGACACTAATGGAAGTCCAACAGCCACTTTTAGGATGCCACTAAGTTTACTCAGTGTTTACTAGTATAATGGCTTAGTAACAATGAGTTTGAGTGTGCAATGCAGAGCTGCTCCACATAGATTTGCACCAGTGGGACACTAATGGAAGTCCAACAGCCACTTTTAGGATGCCACTAAGTTTACTCAGTGTTTGCTAGTATAATGGCTTAGTAACAATGAGTTTGAGTGTGCAATGCAGAGGTGCTGCACATAGATTTGCACCAGTGGGACACTAATGGAAGTCCAACAGCCACTTTTAGGATGCCACTAAGTTTACTCAATGTTTGCTAGTATAATGGCTTAGTAACAATTAGTTTGAGTGTGCAATGCAGAGGTGCTGCACATAGATTTGCACCAGTGGGACACTAATGGAAGTCCAACAGCCACTTTTAGGATGCCACTAAGTTTACTCAGTGGTTGCTAGTATAATGGCTTAGTAACAATGAGTTTGAGTGTGCAATGCAGAGGTGCTGCACATAGATTTGCACCAGTGGGACACTAATGGAAGTCCAACAGCCACTTTCAGGATGCCACTAAGTTTACTCAGTGTTTGCTAGTATAATGGCTTAGTAACAATGAGTTTGAGTGTGCAATGCAGAGGGGCTGCACATAGATTTGCACCAGTGGGACACTAATGGAAGTCCAACAGCCACTTTTAGGATGCCACTAAGTTTACTCAGTGTTTGTTAGTATAATGGCTTAGTAACAATGAGTTTGAGTGTGCAATGCAGAGGTGCTGCACATAGATTTGCACCAGTGGGACACTAATGGAAGTCCAACAGCCACTTTTAGGATGCCACTAAGTTTACTCAGTGTTTGCTAGTATAATGGCTTAGTAACAATGAGTTTGAGTGTGCAATGCAGAGGTGCTGCACATAGATTTGCACTAGTGGGACACTAATGGAAGTCCAACAGCCACTTTTAGAATGCCACTACGTTTACTCAGTGGTTGCTAGTATAATGGCTTAGTAACAATGAGTTTGAGTGTGCAATGCATGCAGACGTGCTGCAAATATCTTTGCACTAGTGGGACAATACAGAAGTCCAACAGCCACGTTTAGGATGCCACTAAGTTTACTCAGTGTTTGCTAGTATAACGGCTTAGTAACAATGAGTTTGAGTGTGAAATGCAGAGGTGCTGCACATAGATTTGCACCAGTGGGACACTAATGGAAGTCCAACAGCCACTTTTAGGATGCCACTAAGTTTACTCAGTGTTTGCTAGTATAATGGCTTAGTAACAATGAGTTTGAGTGTGCAATGCAGAGGTGCTGCACATAGATTTGCACCAGTGGGACACTAATGGAAGTCCAACAGCCACTTTTAGGATGCCACTAAGTTTACTCAGTGTTTGTTAGTATAATGGCTTAGTAACAATGAGTTTGATTGTGCAATGCAGGCAGACGTGCTGCAAATATCTTTGCACTAGTGGGACAATACAGAAGTCCAACAGCCACGTTTAGGATCCCACTAAGTTTACTCAGTATTTGCTAGTATAATGGCTTAGTAACAATGAGTTTGAGTGTGCAATGCAGAGGTGCTGCACATAGATTTGCACCAGTGGGACACTAATGGAAGTCCAACAGCCACTTTTAGGATGCCACTAAGTTTACTCAGTGTTTGTTAGTATAATGGCTTAGTAACAATGAGTTTGAGTGTGCAATGCAGAGGTGCTGCACATAGATTTGCACCAGTGGGACACTAATGGAAGTCCAACAGCCACTTTTAGGATGCCACTAAGTTTACTCAGTGTTTGCTAGTATAATGGCTTAGTAACAATGAGTTTGAGTGTGCAATGCAGAGGTGCTGCACATAGATTTGCACCAGTGGGACACTAATGGAAGTCCAACAGCCACTTTTAGGATGCCACTAAGTTTACTCAGTGGTTGCTAGTATAATGGCTTAGTAACAATGAGTTTGATTGTGCAATGCAGGCAGACGTGCTGCAAATATCTTTGCACTAGTGGGACAATACAGAAGTCCAACAGCCACGTTTAGGATGCCACTAAGTTTACTCAGTGTTTGCTAGTATAATGGCTTAGTAACAATGAGTTTGAGTGTGCAATGCAGAGGTGCTGCACATAGACTTGCACCAGTGGGACACTAATGGAAGTCCAATAGCCACTTTCAGGATGCCACTAAGTTTACTCAGTGTTTGCTAGTATAATGGCTTAGTAACAATGAGTTTGAGTGTGCAATGCAGAGGTGCTGCACATAGATTTGCACCAGTGGGACACTAATGGAAGTCCAACAGCCACTTTTAGGATGCCACTACGTTTACTCAGTGTTTGCTAGTATAATGGCTTAGTAACAATGAGTTTGAGTGTGCAATGCAGAGGTGCTGCACATAGATTTGCACCAGTGGGACACTAATGGAAGTCCAACAGCCACTTTTAGGATGCCACTAAGTTTACTCAGTGTTTGCTAGTATAATGGCTTAGTAACAATGAGCTTGAGTGTGCAAAGGGCAGGAGGGTACAGTGGCAGGGTTGTGGGTCTGGGTAGAGGAAAGGAAGCCTGCCTTTCTATCCCTCCTAATGGGGAAATGCAGCGAGGAAATCCCTGACCTTAGCTACACAGACGCTGTCATCTTGTGTAGCTGTTAAAATCTGTTTTCACGGACCTGACTGTCACCTATGGCTCTGACCCTGCCGGTATTAGCCCTTAAAAGGACTAATAGAAACTTCTATCCCTATTCTGTATAGCGCTGTGTATAGAGCGTACACAGCAGTATCGGAGACAGGAGCTACGCCAGCGGTGACTGACACCAAGACGCAGAAGGCAGATAATTGCGTGCTGGAGGAAAATGTCCGTTTTTATAATGCAGGGACATGTGACATGGACATCCTATCACACATGCCGTTGCTTCTCTGGCTAAAAGTCCACTTAGCTGTGTGTGTGTCTGGGATTGGCTGACATGCTGGCCCGCCCCACTACACGCGCGCGCTTAGGGAAGGAAGACAAGGAAAAAAAAAAAATGGCGATCGCCATTATCCATACAGCAGTGATCTGAATGCGCTGTTCACGCACACTATACACTGAAATTTCATAATAGTGTGAGTCACAGAGTGACTTACACTATTACAGCGGAAAGCCAGCTAGTAATTAGCTTGTCTTTTTGCTGCTAGAACCGTTCTCGAACGTATCTAGAACTATCGAGCTTTAGCAAAAAGCTCGAGTTCTAGTTCGATCAGCCCCCAAAATCACTCGAGCCGCGAACTGGAGAACCTCGAACCGCGCTCAACTCTAGTTAGGAGTCTCAACACAGAAACCAGCCAAATATCCCTCCGGGAAGGGCCCAGCCAAGGGGTGACTCTATTTAGGAGACCACCATAATCACCATATTAAGTGGCCCTTTTAGTCAATATCCAACTTTTTGACAAGTTTAAAGATATGACTAGGGAAATACCAAGGCCAGGTATCCATCCACAGACAGCCGTTTCGGGGTATTGCCACTCATCAGTGTGGAGTAGGATTCTGGCCGGGTGGGAGCAATGCCTAGTAGACCAACAAAACAAAACAATCACTGATCTCGGGGAGAACAGCCAGAGAAAACACTGCCGGCAGCCAGCGAGGGTGCTCAAGACATTGAAATCCTAGGTACATTGCCCCCTGGGAAATATGCAAATCAAAAAGGTCCGTGGAGCCTCTGTTAGGAGTCTCAACACAGAAACCAGCCAAATATCCCTCCGGGAAGGGCCCAGCCAAGGGGTGACTCTTTTTAGGAGACCACCATAACCACCATATTAAGTGGCCCTTTTAGTCAATATCCAACTTTTTGACAAGTTTAAAGATATGACAAGGGAAATACCAAGGCCAGGTATCCATCCACAGACAGCCGTTTCGGGGTATTGCCCCTCAGCAGTGTGGAGTAGGATTCTGGCCGGGTGGGAGCAATGCCTAGTAGACCAACAAAACAAAACAATCACTGATCTCGGGGAGACCAGCCAGAGAAAACACTGCCGGCAGCCAGCGAGGGCGCTCAAGACAGTGAAATCCTAGGTACATTGCCCCCTGGGAAATATGCAAATCAAAAAGGTCCGTGGAGCCTCTGTTAGGAGTCTCAACACAGAAACCAGCCAGATATCCCTCCGGGAAGGGCCCAGCCAAGGGTTGACTCTTTTTAGGAGATCACCATAACCATCATATTAAGTGGCCCTTTTACTCAATATCCAACTTTTTGACAAGTTTAAAGATATGACAAGGGAAATACCAAGGTCAGGTATCCATCCACAGACAGCCGTTTCGTGGTATTGCCCCTCATCAGTGTGGAGTAGGATTCTGGCCGGGTGGGAGCAATGCCTAGTAGACCAACAAAACAAAACAATCACTGATCTCGGGGAGACCAGCCAGAGAAAACACTGCCGGCAGCCAGCGAGGGGGGCAATGTACCTAGGATTTCACTGTCTTGAGCTCCCTCACTGGCTGCCGGCAGTGTTTTCTCTGGCTGGTCTCCCCGAGATCAGTGATTGTTTTGTTTCCTTACGTCAGGGAAAGCGGTCTGTCATTGAATACCCCACCAAGTTCAAAAGGTTAGTGGTAGACACCGACTGGGGAAATAATGCGCTATTTTCAGTTTTCAGAAAGGGTCTGTCCGGTACCATCAAGGACGAGTTAGCTCGTGCCGAATCTCCACGGGATTTTGAACTGTTTCTCCGACACTGTGTGCGTATCGATACCCGCTTGACGGAACGCAGACAGGAAAAGTGGGCAGCTGAAAACCGGGTAACCAACTTTGCTTTTCCTTCTAGGGAATCCGCTCACAAGATGCCACGGGAGGCCGAGGATGTTCCTTTGCAAGTGGACTCTCTGCAAAGGCGAGAGACCAACGAAAGTCGTGAACATCGGCTCCGTGAGCGTTTGTGTTTCTATTGTGGTCAATCGGACCATTTTCTGATTGACTGCCCAAAACGTCCCAATCGCACGAATAAGGTACTGGCAGCAGTGGCAGAGTGGGACAACACGGACGCAGAGTCCAACATCTCTGAAACAAGTATACACCTGGATGCGGTATTTCCCTCAACTTTAATGTCAACTTCACCTAAGGACCCGGAAGGGAAGTACACCCATTGCTCGCTTCCCATTCAGATTCGGTGGGAGGGACAGTTAATTCCTACATCTGCTATGATAGACACTGGGGCAGGGGGAAATTTCATGGTCTTTTCTTTTGCCAGGAAACACGGTATCCAGACTCAACAAAGATCCTCACCGGTTACCATGGAGAAGGTAGACGGTTCTCCATTAGTTTCCGGACCAGTTGATCGGGAGACAGTACCCCTTGAATGTGTGATGAAACCAGGTCAGCAGGAGACCCTTGTTTTCATGTTGATTTCTTCTCCCCATTTTTTGATTAATTTTACGACTTCCTTGGCTGCAGTCTACAAATCCAGTCATCGATTGGGAGACTAAAGAAATATCCTTCCCACCCCAGAGTGGTCCGACCATTAGTCCAACTGTACCGGTTCCAGTAACACAGAATGCGGAGGGCACTGTACAGGTACCTGTTCTACCCCCGGTTTATAATGAATTCGCAGATATATGCGACAAAAAAAAAGCAGATCGGCTTCCCCCGCATAGACCGTATGATTGTCCCATAGAATTACTTCCAGGGGCAGAAATCCCATTTGGTCATGTCTACCCGTTGGCGGCCCAAGAGTTACAAGCACTGAAAGATTATATCGATGAAAACCTAACCAAGGGATTTATTCGACCTTCTACCTCACCAGCGGGTGCACCCATCTTTTTCGTGAAGAAGAAAGAGGGGACTCTGCGACCTTGTATCGACTACCGGTAACTTAATAAGATAACCATCCGAAGCCGGTATCCGTTGCCGTTGATTCTCGAACTATTGGAGAGAGTACGACAGCTCAAAATATTTACTAAATTGGATCTCCATATGGCATATAATCTAAGCTTAGTCTAGTTGCTTGAGTATACTGCTTCCTGTCTACTCCTGCCCCGCTGCTCTCATTACCTGGCTGTTATTTGGATCCTGGTGAATCACCTGACACCGGCCCTGGACTCCACCTGGTCTCATCAAGCTGTGCCCTCGCTGGTTCTGGACTTTGTCTGCTGTCTCTGGTTGGCGTTTGTGCCCGGTCCCTTCCGGTACATATCCACATCCCGTACGGACATTTTTGGACTATAACATATCATCTGCGCAAAAATGGTATCATTAAAATGTCATCTCAAGATGCAGAAAATAAGCCATCTCTGAGCCATAGATCTCTAAAAATGAGAACGCTAAGGGTAGTGGAAAATGGCGCAAAAAGTGTTCCACTTTTTTTGGACAAACTTTGGATAGATTTTTTTTACCCCTTGGATAAAAGTAAACCTATACTTACATCATACGCATAAATCATACGCATAAATAGCCTGGGTCTCAGCTTCCCATACACGGTAGGTTTTTTAACTGCATGAGAGGACACACACAAGCTAGGGACCCCAACGTAGAGAAATACTTTGGCGTAGTGTTGGGGCTCTATTGCATTGATCAATTCAGTAGCTAAATTTCTCTTGATTCATATGTTCATGGCAGTAATGCAGATTCCATTTTTCACATATTCACTCTTGCATATAGCTATTGGATTTTTCAAGTCAGTATTCACACAGCAGTTTCTGCTATTTCATGTATTCCCCTTACATAGTCACTGGTGTGCATTCCTTATCTCCCCATAGTGATGTTTTTTTAGGTTTTTGCACCCAGTTCGGACTTAGAATGGTGTTCCAAACGTTATTCCTATTTGTTAGTATTTTTTCGTTTGTGAACCCTCCCCAACCACACCTATTGCCAATCGATATCATACGCATAAATAGCCTGGGTCTCAGCTTCCCATACACGGTAGGTTTTTTAACTGCATGAGAGGACACACACAAGCTAGGGGCTCCAACGTAGAGAAATACTTTGGCGTAGTGTTGGGGCTCTATTGCATTGATCAATTCAGTAGCTAAATTTCTCTTGATTCATATGTTCATGGCAGTAATGCAGATTCCATTTTTCACATATTCACTCTTGCATATAGCTATTGGATTTTTCAAGTCAGTATTCACACAGCAGTTTCTGCTATTTCATGTATTCCCCTTACATAGTCACTGGTGTGCATACCTTATCTCCCCATAGTGATGTTTTTTTAGGTTTTTGCACCCAGTTCGGACTTAGAATGGTGTTCCAAACGTTATTCCTATTTGTTAGTATTTTTTCGTTTGTGAACCCTCCCCAACCACACCTATTGCCAATCCATATCATACGCATAAATAGCCTGGGTCTCAGCTTCCCATACACGGTAGGTTTTTTAACTGCATGAGAGGACACACACAAGCTAGGGACCCCAACGTAGAGAAATACTTTGGCGTAGTGTTGGGGCTCTATTGCATTGATCAATTCAGTAGCTAAATTTCTCTTGATTCATATGTTCATGGCAGTAATGCAGATTCCATTTTTCACATATTCACTCTTGCATATAGCTATTGGATTTTTCAAGTCAGTATTCACACAGCAGTTTCTGCTATTTCATGTATTCCCCTTACATAGTCACTGGTGTGCATTCCTTATCTCCCCATAGTGATTTTTTTTAGGTTTTTGCACCCAGTTCGGACTTAGAATGGTGTTCCAAACGTTATTCCTATTTGTTAGTATTTTTTCGTTTGTGAACCCTCCCCAACCACACCTATTGCCAATCCATATCATACGCATAAATAGCCTGGGTCTCAGCTTCCCATACACGGTAGGTTTTTTAACTGCATGAGAGGACACACACAAGCTAGGGACCCCAACGTAGAGAAATACTTTGGCGTAGTGTTGGGGCTCTATTGCATTGATCAATTCAGTAGCTAAATTTCTCTTGATTCATATGTTCATGGCAGTAATGCAGATTCCATTTTTCACATATTCACTCTTGCATATAGCTATTGGATTTTTCAAGTCAGTATTCACACAGCAGTTTCTGCTATTTCATGTATTCCCCTTACATAGTCACTGGTGTGCATACCTTATCTCCCCATAGTGATGTTTTTTTAGGTTTTTGCACCCAGTTCGGACTTAGAATGGTGTTCCAAACGTTATTCCTATTTGTTAGTATTTTTTCGTTTGTGAACCCTCCCCAACCACACCTATTGCCAATCCATATCATACGCATAAATAGCCTGGGTCTCAGCTTCCCATACACGGTAGGTTTTTTAACTGCATGAGAGGACACACACAAGCTAGGGACCCCAACGTAGAGAAATACTTTGGCGTAGTGTTGGGGCTCTATTGCATTGATCAATTCAGTAGCTAAATTTCTCTTGATTCATATGTTCATGGCAGTAATGCAGATTCCATTTTTCACATATTCACTCTTGCATATAGCTATTGGATTTTTCAAGTCAGTATTCACACAGCAGTTTCTGCTATTTCATGTATTCCCCTTACATAGTCACTGGTGTGCATACCTTATCTCCCCATAGTGATGTTTTTTTAGGTTTTTGCACCCAGTTCGGACTTAGAATGGTGTTCCAAACGTTATTCCTATTTGTTAGTATTTTTTCGTTTGTGAACCCTCCCCAACCACACCTATTGCCAATCCATATCATACGCATAAATAGCCTGGGTCTCAGCTTCCCATACACGGTAGGTTTTTTAACTGCATGAGAGGACACACACAAGCTAGGGACCCCAACGTAGAGAAATACTTTGGCGTAGTGTTGGGGCTCTATTGCATTGATCAATTCAGTAGCTAAATTTCTCGTGATTCATATGTTCATGGCAGTAATGCAGATTCCATTTTTCACATATTCACTCTTGCATATAGCTATTGGATTTTTCAAGTCAGTATTTACATAGCAGTTTCTGCTATTTCATGTATTCCCCTTACATAGTCACTGGTGTGCATACCTTATCTCCCCAGAGCCTTCTTATTTGTGTCTTGAGCCGTCTGCAATGTTTTCTTGAGTAACTCCAGATTTTGTTGCAAAGCAGAGATTCGTACCTCCACAGATGGAGTCGACGGAGTGACAAGTAATCTATGGAGGATATGTGGATGATACCCAAGGTTCGCGAAGAAAGGAGTTTGTTTGGTCGACGCACTCTGGGTGTTATTATAGAAAAATTCAGCAACTGGAAGTAGGTCGATCCAGTCGTCTTGTAAATGGCAGATATAGCACCGGAGGTACTGTTGTAAGGATTGGTTGGTGCGTTCAGTCTGTCCGTTGGACTGTGGGTGGAAAGCAGTCGACAAGTTAACCGTGATATCAAGAGCTTTGCAGAAGCTCTGCCAGAATTTTGATGTAAATTGAATTCCATGATCTGAGATCACTTCATCAGGAACCCCATGGAGACGGAATACATTGTTAATTACTAAATCTGCTGTGGCCTTAGCAGATGGTAAACCGGTACTTGGAATAAAATGCGCAGCTTTAGTGAGTCGATCAACCCCTACCAGGAATGTATTTTTTCATTTCGAGGAAGGTAGATCAACAATAAAGTCCATGTAAACAGACCCCAAGGGGCGAGAAGGGACTGGTAAGGGTTGTAACAACCCTGTGGGTGAGGCCCAAGGTGTCTTGCATCTGGCACAAATGTCACAGGATGTAACATATCCGCTCACATCTTTTTGATAATTGAGCCACCAAAAGAAACGAGACAATAATTCTTGGGTCTTATGTACACCTCTATGACCTGCCATTTTTGAGTCATGCACCAATTGTAAGATCTTCAATCTCATTGTTTTCGGTATATATAATTGTTGCCCATGGGTCTAGACCTTGTTTTTGAACACTAAATGGACATTGCCAGATGGTTGAGATAAGAAAGAGTCAGAATCATAGGCCTCTCGTATTTCTTCTAATAAATCCCTATTATGGACTAAACCCACAAACTTGGATTGCGGTAAAATGGGCTTGGGAGGACTTGAAGTGACAGTCATTAGCATATATTCTGGATAAAGCAGGAACTTTACTTTTACGGGAACCCGGCCTATATGATACAATGAAGTTGAACTGATTAAGAAACAGGCTCTAACGTGCTTGACGGGGGGACAGACATTTAGCTGATCTAATAAATTCCAAGTTTCAGTGATCAGTTAATACTGTAATTTGTTGTGCTGCCCCCTGAAGAAGGTGTCTCCATTAGAGATGAGCCACCACCCTAGTGTTCGTGTTCGGTTCGTCGAACACTTTCGAACACAGTCGAACACCATTGAAAACAATGGCAGGCAAACACAAACACGTACAAACATATAGAAAACACCTTCTAAGGTGTCCAAAAGGTGACAAACTACTCAGAAGACACAACGAACACATGGAAAAGTGACAAGTACATAAACTCATGTGAAAAGAAAAGAGGTGGACGAGTAAAAGGAGGAGGAGACATAGATATAGGGATGTCATGCCCTTCTAAAATCATATAAAACACAGCAAGGGGACTCAAACAAGAGTCTCCATTTTTTCCAAATATTTGGACACAGTCACCACTTAAGTGGCATCACTTGTCCCACAGTTGCAAACTTAATATGCTTATTTTCATGAAGCACATTCAAAAATCCACAAGCCTTTAGTCTCCCCAGGATGACACAGGGGTAGAAAAGTCCTTGTGGATCCATGACTTGTTCATCTTGATGAACGTTAGTCTGTCCACATTGTCACTGGACAGACGCATGCGCTTATTTGTCAGCACACCACCAGCAGCACTGAAGACACGTTCCGAGAGAACGCAGGCTGCGGGACACGTCAAGATATCCAAGGCGCAAGTGGCGAGCTCAGGCCATTTTCCAGATTGGAAGCCCAAAATGAGCAAGGCTCCAGTTGCACAGTCATGGCATCGATGTTCACTTGGAGATACTACTGTGAGATTCACTCTGTGCACCACTGGTGTTTAGTGGAAAAGCCGATCTAAGATTCTGTAACAGCTTCTGCTGATACTCCTGCATACGTGCGTCCCTTTCAGTGGCAGGAATTATTTTGCCAAATTTTCTCTTGTACTGGAGATCTAAGAGTGTGGCAACCCAGTAGTCAGCATTACTTCGAATTCTGACAATCCGAGGGTCATGTTGTAGGTATTGCAGCAAGAAGGCGCTCATGTGTTGTCACGCTCCCGGTGTACCAGCACCGCTTCTTACCCGCTGATCCGGTCTCGGTGTCACGACACCACTCCTTACCTACTGATCCGGTCCACGTGCTCCCCGATCGCGGCCGCTGCTCCCGCTCGTGCTCCCCTGCGTCCTGTCCCCGGTCTCCTGTGTTTGCCTCTGGCCCCTAGGCTTATGCATGTGTATAGGGCGGGACCGCGCCCACTCACCTTGTTTTATAGGCCCAGCACTCCTGAAACTGGATATGGCTGATACAGGTGCAGGGTATATAAGACTTCCCTTTCCATGTGGGCGGCGCCTGATCAACGTATTACTTTAGCTAGGTGTTCAGGTCCCCTCGTACCTTGTCTCCTGTTAACCCTGTCTCTTTCGCAGCCAGCCCTGCCACCTTAACCCGGTCCTAACTACTGATTACCCAGGAACTCTTCCGGTGACTGTTGGCTGTGAATCCCATCATCTTCCTTCAGCCGGAACCCGTCTCCGATCCCCGACTTCACCTGGTGATCTCAGCCTTCACGTCCAGCAGGACCCAGATCCCGCCTGATGCTCCTACCCGGCACCAGAACCTGATCTCCGTCATCGGCACTGCCTCCAGGAACTCTGTGGCCCCAGAGACATCTTTCTACCAGTCTCCTGAAGAACGCTGGTCCTGCACCACTAGTACTCCGGCTACCGTGCATCTAAGTCCTCTGGTGGGGTGATCAGGACAGTCCCTGTACAGGGGTTAGCTCCGGGTTGCCTCCCTGGGGGAGGCTGGTGCACGGCCCAGAGGATCCACCACCAGGACATAACAGATTGATCAGGCCATGGATTCCACCGGAGCACAAACGTCTGAACTAGCTGAACTGCGCCAGGAACTGGTGCGACAGCATGAGACCCTAACCCGCATACTGAATTTCTTGACGTCTGTGGACCACCGTTTGTACACATTACAGACCACAGCCACATCCTCATCGACGCAACCAACCGCGACTACAGCCGCATCTGTTCCCTCCTCGGCGTCGCAACTCCACCTAGCTGCTCCGCCTCGTTATGCTGGGGACCCCAAGACATGTAGAGGTTTTCTGAATCAATGTTCCCCACATTTCGAGTTGCTTCCACACCTCTTTGTCTCTGATCGAGCAAAGGTGGTCTTTCTGATGTCCCACCTGGAAGGCGAAGCATTGGCCTGGATAAATTCTTTGTGGGAGAATGAGGACCCAGTGACTACCGACATCCTGGAATTCCTTCAGGCCTTCCGTAGCACTTTCGATGAACTAGGACGCACCACCGCGGTTACCTCTGCGCTCCTCCGGCTACGCCAAGGAACCCTAACGGTTGGTCAGTACGCCATCCAGTTCTGTACGCTTGCCTCTGAGTCAGGATGGAACAACGAGGCATTGAAGGCAGCCTTTTGGGAGGGCCTTTCCGGCTGCATCAAGGATGAATTAGTCGGTCGTGATGTTCTCGTACTTTGGATGCTCTAGTCTCTCTAGCAACCCGGATCGATCTTCGTTTTCAGGTACGATCCAAGGAAGTATCCCAGGAGAGGCGACCAACCCGTCACATCTCCACTCCGCAAAGGTCCACCGTTCCCCCGCCACTGCCATCCTGCGATTCTACTCCCGAACCTATGGAAATAGACCATCTGGGACTAGCAAAGCAACGCCGAGCAGAGCGGCTCGCCTTGGGTCTGTGCTTCTACTGTGGAAGCAGTACACACCTGCTTCGCTCTTACCCTGAGAGACCAGGGAGACCCCAAGGCCTAAGGTTGGTTGGAGTTGCCACCCTAGGTACTGGAACCCCCTCAGTCTCAGTTAGACAGACTGTCCAGGTGACGACGAAGAAGACCCGGTTCCCGGCAGAGGCTCACATTGATTCGGGAGCAGCGGGCAATTTCATCCAACAGGCTACAGTGAACCGATATCGGATACCTAACACCCCGCTTGCTACGCCCCTCAGGCTCACCTCCGTGAACGGAAAACCCTTATCCAAACCCGTTTTGTTTAGTACCAAACCCGTGGAACTCCGTGTTGGAGCTCAACATAATGAAAAGATTGCTTTATATGTTCTCCCGAAGATGGCTCACGCAATCCTGCTGGGTCTGCCCTGGTTACGACTCCATGAACCCGGCGTTAGTTGGCGCTCTGGAGCGATCACTCGTTGGGGCCCGTTGTGCCATGACAACTGTCTACAGCCCGTTCCTCAGTCACCGGAGTCCTTTATGCCGGAAGAACAAGAAGAACAGACAAATCGGTCCAGCGTTGGTCCCAGTAAGGTTGTGACGGTGGCTACCTCCACCCTGGCACAAATGCCTCCTGGGAAGTCCTTCGTCGCGGAGACCGACAGGCTCGATGTTCTTCAGTGGGGGCATTCTTTGGAATCATACACCCACGCCGATCGAGAGGAGACCCTGAGTGCTATTGGTCGGGCCCATTGGTGGCCGTCTCTCAGTCAGGATGTTGCCTCCTTTGTCTCTACTTGTCCGTCTTGTGCCCGGACCAGGACACCTGAGCCGGTAGTCCTTGGTTCCCTCTCTTCTGCTGACAGTGCTCCTCCTCTTCCCGTTGCTGCTGACAGGGAGTGTACGGTAAGAGGTATAGTGGCCATCAAGTGAGTGCGGGGTAAGCAATCCTTCCTTGTTGATTGGGTAGGTTGCGGTCCTAAAGCCCAATCCTGGATACCCCGGAGGTACATTACTGCCCCTCTTCTGCGTGGCTTCTTGTCCCGGTTGCGGGGAGGAGGGTGTGAGGTAGGGGTACTGTCACGCTCCCAGTGTACCGGCACTGCTTCTTACCCACTGATCCGGTCTCAGTGTCACAACACCGCTCCTTACCCACTGATCCGGTCAACGTGCTCATCGATCGCGGATGCTGCTTCCGCTCGTGCTCCCCTGCATCCTGTCCCAGGTCTCCTGTGTTTGCCTCTGGCCCCTAGGCTCATGCATGTGTATAGGGCGGGGCCGTGCCCACTCACCTTGTCTTATAGGCCCAGGACTCCTGAAACAGGATATGGCTGATACAGGTGCAGGGTATATAAGACTTCCCTTTCCATGTTGGCGGCGCCTGATCAACGTGTTACTTTAGCTAGGTGTTCAGGTCGCCTCGTACCTTGTCTCCTGTTAACCCTGTCTCTTTCGCAGCCAGCCCTGCCACCTTAACCCGGTCCTAACTACGGATTACCCAGGAACTCTTCCGGTGACTGTTGGCTGTGAATCCCATCATCTTCCTTCAGCCGGAACCCGTCTCTGATCCCCGACTTCACCTGGTGATCTCAGCCTTCACGTCCAGCAGGATCCAGATCCCGCCTGATGCTCCTACCCGGCACCAGAACCTGATCTCCGTCATCGGCACTGCCTCCAGGAACTCTGTGGCCCCAGAGACATCTTTCTACCAGTCTCCTGAAGAACGCTGGTCCTGCACCACTAGTACTCCGGCTACCGTGCATCTAGGCCCTCTGGTGGGGTGATCAGGACAGTACCTGTACAGGGGTTAGCTCCGGGTTGCCTCACTGGGGGAGTCCGGTGCACGGCCCAGAGGATCCACCACCAGGACATAACATGTGTCTTGCGCATCCAGGACCAAGTCCTTGTTGTGTTGGTGGCGGCGAGGTGAGACTCATGCTTCCTTCCTCTGCCCTCTCCCCCCAACCTCGCACAACAGAAATGTGATCAAGGTGTCCCTCATCTGCTGAGTCTTCCATGCCCATCGACAGTTCGTCCTGCATTTCTTCGTGGCCTCCTGCACGTTCCTCAACAGTTTGGCTGCTACCATGCGCCCTTGTTAATCCCTCTTCCCCATCGTCCCATGCCTGCCGACTTGGTGCTGCTGACCGTCTGGACCTTGGAGATCTTTTGTATCCCTTCCGCATAGGACTCCTCCTGTACTTCCTCCCCTTCCTCTTGCCCCACCACCTGACTCTGAATACTGTTTAGTGTGCTCCAGCATGTAGATGACCGGAATAGTCATGCTGATAATGGCATCGTCAGCGCTAAACATCTTCGTCGCCATTTCAAAACTGTGCAGAAGGGTGCATAGGTCCTTGATCTGAGACTACTCCAGCAGCATGATTGTCCCACCTCTGGATCTTGTTGGCCCAGGCTATACGTCATAACGTATTGTACCAGGGCTCAGCGGTGCTGCCACAGTCACTGCAACATGTGCAGTCAAATTCCAGCGTGTCGGCACTTCGCATTTCAGCCGGTGAACCGGCAGGCCGAAAGACTTCTGGAACGATGCAAGTCGTTGAGCTGCGGGGTGTGAACGGCGGAAGTGAGCACATAGCGACCATGCCCTTTGCAGAAGCCCATCTAGGCCTGGATAGTGGGTTAAAAATTGCTGGATAACCAAGTTCAACACGTGAGCCATACAAGGCACGCCTGGTCCTCAAGAATTGTATGATGTATGGCAGTGTGTGGTTTAACTCTGATCTGTATATTTACGCTGCCAGGTGACCAGATATATTGTTTTGCTGACAATGTGCTGCGAGTATAAGTTTACAACAATATATTTATTTCTGGTGGACATTGAACTTGCTTTACAGTCGTTATTTCTCTTCATGAACAAACTTGCTCAGTGTTGTTTCTCATATATTCATAAGGGGGTATTTGGTTTAGATACTTTAATATAAAGAAATTTTCATTTGATAAGTGTATAAGCGGGCTGGTTCTCTAGGATTTGTACGATGTATTGTGTCAGTATACGCTGTGATACAGATCTGTGCATTTACGCTACCAGGTTTTTAGATATATGTATTGCCGGCAATCTGTCGATAAAATGGTCTTATAAAGTTATATTTGCTTTCATGTGTGAATATTGAACTTGCTCCACAGGGTATCAGTTTTGGGCAAATACATTGGGATATGTATGTGATGTACCTGGATAACCTGTGCTTTTCAACCCGAATCTGATCTACAGGTTGATTTAACTTTTACAATATGATTATTCTTGCCCTACCATGTTCAAAATCACTCTCTACATATATTTTAGTCCATCTTATATGCTTATTAGGTGGGATTACTTGTTGATATTGTGATATGAGGAATTTTCCAAAATGATACATATATATGCGCTGATCGGTTCGCCGTGATAATGCATGTATGGATCGTTACCTGTTTACCTGTGTTGCTAGGTTACCAGAAATGCATACTACTGGCAGTCCACTGAGGGCTTGAGTCACTTTCAAAAATACATGTATTCACTCTTGGTTAACATTATATTTTGGTGGGCAAATATATGAGATTTGATTTACTACTTCTTTGGCATGTACGATTTCATTTGAGTAAAGGCCGCTTTACACACTGCGATATCGGTACCGATATCGCCATCGTGCGTACCCGCCCCCATCTGTTGTGCGACACGGGCAAATCGCTGCCTGTGTCGCACAACATCGCCCGGACCCGTCACACTACTTACCTTCCCTGCGACGTTGCTGTGACCGGCGAACCATCTCCTTTCTAAGGGGACGGTTCGTTCAGCATCACTGCAGTGTCACTGAACCGCCGCCCAATAGAAGCGGAGGGGCAGAGATGAGCGGGACGAACATCCCGCCCACCTCCTTGCTTCCGCATTGTGGCTGGGAGGCAGGTAAGGAGAGCTTCCTCGTTCCTGCGGTGTCACACGGAGCGATGTGTGCTGCCGCAGGAACGAGGAACAACTTCGTTACTGCTGCAGTAACGATATTTGAGAATGGACCCCCATGTCGCCGATGAGCGATTTTGCACGTTTTTGCAACGATGCAAAATCGCTCATAGGCGTCACATGCAACGGCATCGCTACAGCGGCTGGATGTGCGTCACAAAATACGTGACCCCAACGAGATCGCTGTAGCGATCTCGTAGCGTGTGAAGCCCGCTTAAGTGAACATTTCCATCACCAATCTCTTACCATCGCGCATGCTCTATTATATGTGTGTGGGGACAGGTGCTAATTCAGCTTGCTTTACTGACCTGGTTATTTCTGGACTCTGATGTAATGCCTCACATGGCATTCCAGCAGGATTAGACCCAGCTGGTAAGTGCTCAGCTCAGGGGCTAAATTGCACTACGATCGGTGATGGTATCACTTATTTTTTGGTCCTTGACGAAGCCACATTCTCTGTGGTGATACGCGTGGGGCAACACCCCATACCTACACCGATCCTGTGACCTTGCACTGCTTTAAATCTGGACCTCTAGCAGGTAACCTGATGTTTCATTTTGGACGCCTTTGGATAGCTGGTGTTTTACCATACTTAAATCGGTGTCTGTTGTACGCTGATTTCCTTTCCTTTATATAAGGTTTTTATTTCCATTTGTCCTGCTGGTTGTCTATAATTATTATATTGTATTTAACAATGGTGGTGTCAGATAGTATGCTATACTTTTAAGTACAACTGGGTATATGATTGCAGTAACGGATGACATTCATGTTCTGCATCCTACCTGGATTTATTATTGCATGGTACATCTAGTATAAGTGATATTCGAAATTTCGGTGTCAGGTTCCTGACATGGAACCATGTATTGGGGTGTTCGTTGATTATACATATTTTAAATGGTTTTTAACCCTTTCACTGTCTTGTGTGGATTCTATGTATGCATAAATTTTGTACTAATAAAATTAAATTTTTTTAATTGAACAAAAATGCTTTGGTTGATCTCTATATACAGCAACTCTTTTTCTCTTGTTTGAATTTTCCCCAATTTTTGCTGATGGTGATCCCAATAGGGGAAAGGTGCCCCCTTATTCTATAAATTCCATACAAGGCACGTGTCACATTGCTCCGGCGAAGGGCCGCACCCAGGTTTGCAGCATTGTTGCACATGGCCTTCCCTGGCTGCAGGTTGAGTGCAGACAACCATTGATGAAACTCGGTCTCCAGAGCTGACCACAACTCCTCAGCTGTGTGACTCACATTTCCCAGACATTTGAAAGTAAAGACCGCCTGATGCCATTGAGCTCTGCTGCCAGCATAGTAAGGAGGTGTACGGGATTTCTTGTGCGCAGTTACAACGTGGGTGGCCTTACCAGACAGGCTTTGGGCGGAGGTGGAGGACCGAGACGAGGTTGAAGAGGCAGAAGCAGTGGAGGAACTTCTACAATAAGAGGATTGACGCACAACTCGTGGGGACGCAAAACTTGTACAGCAGACTCTTCTCCGTCTCTCACCATAGTTACCCAGTGCCCAGTCAGCGACATGTAACGCCCCTGTCCATGCTTACTGGTCCAAGTATCTGTGGTGAAATGCACCCTGTCACACACAGAGTTTCTCAAGGAAGCGGTGATGTTGTGTGCGACATGCTGGTGTAGCGCATGTACATCTTTCTTGGAGAAGTAGTGGCAACTGGGCATCTGGTACTGGGGCACTGCGATGGACATAAGGTCTCGAAAATCCTCTGTGTCCACCAGGTGGAAAGGCAGCATTTCCGTAGCCAACAGCTTGCAGATGGTGAAATTCAACCTCTTAGCTTTGTCATGGCTAGGAGGAAATGGTCTTTTACTTGTCCACATCTGAGGGACCGAGGGCTGGCTGCTGTGCCGAGACGGCATTGAGTAGGGTGTCCCTGGCAAACTGCTGGTCTGTGAAGACGGTGCAGGCGGAGATATAATGTTGCCTTCATCCAAAGGTGGTGCTCTCAATGTCGGAGAGAGCTTAACACCAGCAGCTGTTTCCACTTCCAAAACAAGTGGAAGAGGTGGAAGGTCTGCGTCCAAAAGCATGTGTGACTGCTGTCCCCACAGTCACAGAGGATGAAGAGCATGAGGATGCACTTGATGGGGCAGATGGTGGTTGGCCTGCCCCGCTAGGCCGCATTGTAGCACAGTGAGCTTCCCACTGCGACTTATGCTTCATATCAATGTGACGGTTCATGGACGAAGTACTCAAACTAGTGAGTTTCTGGCCTCTACTTAGAGATTGGTGACAAATCTTACAGATGACATGAGTTGGGTGATCCTTTGCGATGTCAAAAAAGGCCAAGGTTAGGAAAGGCTTAGAGCCCATGCGACCTGCAGAGCCACCACGACTTCTGCTCAGAGGCAGAGTTGTGGCTGAGGATGCAGTTGTTGACGTGCGCTTCTAGTACTCCGTGTCTGTCCAGGAAGACGCAACCTAACCTTGTCGTCAGTAGCATCCTCCTCCACCTTCTCTGCTGACCTCATCGACTGGCTGACTGTGGGTTGACAGTAAGTGGGATCTCCAACCTCATCATCACCCTGTGTGTTCTCACACCCCTCGTCCTCAGAGCCAACCTCTTCCTACCCTGACCAAATAGTAAAGTTGTCGTTCCAATCGGGTATCTGAGTCTCATCAGCATGTTCCTCATTGTCTCCACCGAGAGGAGTTACAGTTTGGGAATGAGGGTCTACATTATGCTCAGAACCTTCTTCATTTGTGCCTGGATCCGACTCACAAAGCTTATGGGCATCAGTGCAGACCTCTGATTCCCAGGCTACAGTGTGACTGAACAGCTCTGCAGACTCAACCATCTGTTACCCCATATTCAGCAGGGTGGGTGGAGACTTGAGAGCTGTTAGGAAGCAAGTGCGATTGGGGTGACAACTCAGAGGACTGGAGTATTTGGGATGTGGAAGTTGAGGTGGAGGAGAGGCCACTTGATAGAGCACTTGAGATCCATTCAAGCACCTGCTCTTTTTGTGCCTCATATGCCTTTGGTAGCGATGGTCGTGTCCGTAAGAAAGTGATCATATCAGATTGTCCACGGAAAGAAGTAGACATCTTACTTTGGCTGGAAGATGGTCTTTCTTCAGCAGAGGTTACTGTTGCTTTATCACCTACCCCACGGACACAAACGTTTTTTCCCTTTCCAACACGCCTGTTCCCCTTTCCACCAGCATCTGGCCTTTTGACACTCATTTTGTATGTGAACAAATTGGCAACTCTACAGTTGTTGGCAAAAGCAAAAACAATTAGGATGGAAATCGAGCAAAGCTGAGCGGCCAAACAGTGGTACTATGCCCAAAGTATTGCCTGGGCTAGCTGCTGTAAAAAAATTGGCTACTGGATAGACAGGCCGTGTAGCTTACTTTACAGCTGGGCTACACCACTGACTACCAGACACTGCTACTATGCCCAAGGGATTGCCTGGGCTAGCTGCAGTAAAAAATTGGCTACTGGATAAACAGGTGGTGTAGCTTTCTTCACAGCAGTGCTACACTACCTGCCCAAAAGGATTGCCTGAGCTAGATTTGGCCAGATGCTGTGAAAAACACTTTCACAGCACTGGCACAGACCTGCCTGGCAAAAATCGCTAGGAACTGCGCTAACGTAGCCCTGAAAAGGGCTGAAATTACAACTAGTCCCTACTTCCTAAACCTATCTCTCTATTACACTTTATAGCGCCCACAGCAGCAGTAGCGGTGACTGACACACAACTGCAGCACTGAGGTAATGGCGGCGATGGGGAAAATGTCCGGGTCTTATAGGGCAAGGACATGTGACATACACAGCCAATGACACATGCCCTTGCTTGTGTGCAAAAAATGCACTTTGCTGTGTGTGATTGGCTGACAGCCTGCACCGCTCCACTGTACATGCGGTTAGGAAAAAAAAAAAGGAGATCGCAATGATTTCAGCAGCACTGATCTAAAGCCCGCCCCCCCACACACTATACATTGGATTTGGATATTATTATTAACATTGAATGACAGTATTACTGTGAAAAGCCAGTTATGCTTTTGGTGATCGAACCGTTATCGAACATAACCTCGAACTATCGAATTTGAAGCTAATTGTTCGCGTTCATTGAACGACTCGAACATCGCCTAAAACAGGTCGAATTTGAGATTGGCGAACAGTTCGTTTCGAACACCGCTCATCTCTAGTCTCCATTCTTTAAAAGCTGCAATGATGGCAATTCCTTATTCCCTACATCATATTTTCTTTCTGCCGGAGATAAAAGTTGGGAGAAGAAGGCACAGGGATGTAATAAACACTTATCTCCTTTCCTCTGGGACAGAACAGCTACTAAAGCACAATCAGAGGCATCGACTTCCATAATGAAAGGAAGTTCTGAGTCGGGATGGATTAACACAGGGGCTGTCGTACACTTGGATTTTAAATTGGAAAAGGGTTCCTCTGCTTCGGGGGACCATGCAAAGACATTTGCCTTCTTAGTGAGTTGTGTGATGGGAGCAATGATCTCCGAAAAGTTTTTAATGAAGCGTCTATAAAAATTAGCAAAGCCGATAAAGCGTTGAACTTGTTTTACGCTGTTAGGAGTCGGCCAGTCCAGAATCTCCTTAATCTTACTAGAGTCCATGCATAGACCTTGAGGGCAGATAATGTAACCAAGGAATTGTATTTCATCTTGGTGAAATTCACATTTTTTGATCTTAATGTAGAGTCGATTCTGTCTTAATCGTTCCAGAAAAAGTGCCACATGCAGCTGGTGTTCTTCCACTGAGTTGGAGAAAATCAAGATGTCATTGAGATAGATTATTACAAACTGGTCCAGGATGTCTCTAAACATGTCGTTGACGAGGTGTTGGAAGGTGGCTGGAGCATTACAAAGACCAAAAGGCATCACTAAATACTCAAAATGTCCGTAACAGGATCTGAAGGCAGTCTTCCATTCATCCCCAGGTCTTATGCGGACTAAGGGTACCGTCACACTTTAGCGACGCTCCAGCGATCCCACCAGCGATCTGACCTGGTCAGGATCGCTGGTGCGTCGCTACATGGTCGCTGGTGAGCTGTCAATCAGGCAGATCTCACCAGCGACAAGTGATCAGCCCCCAGCCAGCAGCGACGCGTGGAAGCGATACTGCGCTTGGTAACAAAGGTAAATATCGTGTAACGAAGCTTGGTTACCCGATATTTACCTTGGTTACCAGCGCACACCGCTTAGCGCTGGCTCCCTGCACTCGTAGCCAGAGTGCACATCGGGTAAATAAGCACAGCGCTTTGCTTACTTACCCGATGTGTAGTCTGGCTACGTGTGCAGGGAGCCAGCGCTGGCAGCCTGAGAGCGGTGGACGCTGTAACCAAGGTAAATATCGGGTAACCAAGCTAAGCGCTTGCTTGGTTACCCGATATTTACCTTGGTTACAGCTTACCGCAGGCTGCCAGAAGCCGGCTCCCTGAACATTCAGATCGTTGCTCTCTCGCTGTCACACACAGCGGTGTGCTTCACAGCGGGAGAGCAACGTTCAAAAAAATGAACCAGAGCTGTGTGTAACGAGCAGCGATTTCACAGCAGGGGCCAGATCGCTGCTCAGTGTCACACACAGCGAGATCGCTGATGAGGTCACTGGTGCGTCACAAAAACCGTGACTCAGCTGCGATCTCGCTAGCGATCTCGCTATGTGAGAAGTACCCCTAAGTTGTATGCGCCTCTTAGGTCTAATTTGGTATAGATCGTTGCATATCGTACTCTTTCTAGGAGTTCTAGAATCAGGGGTAGTGGGTAGCGATTCTTGATGGTACTTTTATTAAGCTCACGGTAATCTATGCAGGGTCTTAAGGAGCCACCTTTATTTTTTACAAAGAATATGGGTGCACCCGCCGGTGAGGAGGATGAACGTATAAATCCCTTGGCTAAATTTACATCGATATAGTCCTTGAGGGCCTGTAATTCCGGGGTTGCCAAAGGGTAAATGTGTCCGAATGGTATGGGTGCACCAGGGAGTAATTCTATTGGACAATCATAAGGGCGGTGAGGGGGGAGCTTGTCTGCATTTTGTTTATCACAAACATCTGTAAAGTCACTGTATGCAGGACGTAACCCTGTTGCCTTGTTATCGTCAATGGAAACATTTGAACCTGGTTCAGATGGAGCTACCAGAGGAGTTTTGCCAGAAGAAAAGATTACTTCTTTAGTTTCCCAGTTAATGGTTGGATTCTGCACTTGCATCCATGGTAGACCCAAGATGACAGGAAAATGTGGAGAAGAAATTAATAGGAATGGGAGTACTTCATGGTGACAAGGAGTTATGAGGATTTCAAGTGGCACTGTTTCCTGATCCACTGGCCCTGAGCTTAATGGGGAGCCATCAACTGTCTGCATAACCACAGGTGAGGATTTTGTGTGACATTTAACCCTATGTTTCCGAGCAAAAGATAGATCCATGAAATTGCCACTAGCTCTCGAGTCTACCATAGCAGAGGTAGAAATCCACTGTGAGTGAGTTTATTAGGAGCTTGACTGGAAGAAAACAATGAGAGTCCTTATTTCCTCCATGAAGGTGAGGGGCCACTGCTGAGATGGAATGGACAGCTGTCTTCTCTGGTGTCTCTGGCTCTGAGATAGTGGAGTCTGCATCAGAGAAGTCAAGATCTGTCAGAGCTGCAACTAACTTCCGAGAGCGGCTGGGGCAGTTGATGAGGAAATGATCCAACTTTCCACAGTAAAGGCACAAATTGTCCCGGAACCTACGCTCCCTTCGCTCTGCACTTTCCCATTTCAATTTGGAGTCTATCTGCATAGGTTTAGTGCCAGGTTCTCGGGGACTTCTTTTTTTGGCCTCCCTGGGCATGACAGCAGACGGCGAGGTAGCTTGATTAATGTCATAATTCCAGGCAGCCCATCTCTCCTGTCACTTTTTGGATAGTCGCATGTCAATCTGAATGCAATAATTAATAAACGCATCCAATTGTACTGGGGTCTCACCACGGTCAAGCTCATCTTTTAATGAGTTGGATAGTCCTTTTCTGAAAAATGATAATTTTGCTGCGTTATTCCAATAAGTATAAACGGCCTATCTTTTAAAGTCCATCGCATATTCGGTTACAGGCCGTCGGCCCTGGCGTAATACTAGTTAGGCAGACTCGGCTGTGGCGCCACGATTGGGATCATCAATTAATGGATAAGCCCAAGCAATGGCTTTATGAGTAAGTAACATAATGATGCACGATACCTTGGATCGGTCCGTAGGAAACTGAGTGGCAGTTGTGTCGAAATATAGTCGGCACTGGTTGAGGAAACCCTGGAATTTGTTGCGGTCTCCGCCAAATCTAAATGGTGGCAACTTAGGCATTACTGCAGGTAGGGAGACTGCTGAAGCAGGAGACTGATTTTCCAGGAAAACAAGCCGATCTGTTAGTGCCTGCACGGTATTGCGTAGATCTTGAATTGCTTGTCCATAGACCTGGGCTTGGTGATTAGACTGTCCTTCAAAAGCCTCTGGTTTGGTTTGGTAAGCTTGAACTTCAGTACGCATATCGGACATCGTGGCTTGCATCTGCTTCATACGTGCATCCTTATTCACAGCGGACTCCATTCTTAGAGCTTGAGTATTCTGTCACGATACTGGTGGTAATAGCTGGAGTCCAGTAGCGGGAAACAGGGAGAACGCTAAAGGCAGCAAGTACACTGACAAGTGGGAACTCAGGTACAGTCTGGGACTTGTAGTTCCACGGCAGGTGCAGACGATAATCAGGTTGCTGACAGGTGTGCGGGATACAGAATAGGAGGAAGGAACGATCTGGAAAGAGACAGTGCCAGCAAGAGAACTGCAAGCAGGAGCTTTACACAATACTCAAGCAATGAGTGTTTAACCAGTCTGTATATTAAAGACAAACAGGTGGCGAGGGAGAAGCTTATTAGAAGCATGCTCCACCATCTCGGCAGAGGGCAAAGTTAAGGGCGGGGTAACCAAACAATAGGTAACCAGGGCATTCCTGAAAATCGCAAGCAAGTCAGTATCACTTGACAAAGGCTGCAATATGTAGTCGAAACGCGTTGCAACTGTCAAACAATTCTTGTACATTGGAGTTTGGCCATGATCTGTGTCAATCAGCACTCTATTTTAATACTGCAAGAATAAAAAAGCTGGACATTTATCCTGAGTGGCTATCATTACTCCGTAGCGCCAGACTACTTTCTTTTCCTTCCATTGCCTATAATAGAGGTTCCTTTTGAGCGGATTGCCATGAATCTGGTAGGACCAATTGTGAAATCAGCTAGGAGTCACCAACATATATTGGTGGTAATAAATTTCTACTTGTTACCCTGAGGCGGTACACCGACGACACACCTCGACGAAGCTTATTGCTCGAGAGTTGTTTGCCATGTTCTGTCGTGTTTGGTTGCCTAAGGAGATCCTTCCAAATCAGGGAATCCCGTTTATGTCTAAGATCACCAGGGAATTTTGTAAACATCTGCAGATTACGCAGCTACGCAGGTCGGTGTACCATCCGCAGACTGTTAAGACTAGTACAGTGGTTCACTAAAACGCTGAAAACTATGTTAAAAGGTGGTTTCCAAGGACGGGAAGGATTAGGACATGTTATTACCGTATTTAATGTTCGCCATCCGAAAAGTGCCACAGGTTTCTCACCATTTGAATTAATATATGGTAGGTATACCCGGGATCTGTTGGACATTGTTAAAGAAGCATGGGAACAAGCACCTACCCCCATAAAAGCGTAATTGACCACATTATGGTTATGCAGGGCCAGATTAGAGTGGTAATGCCGATTGTTAAGGACCATCTGTTGGATGCTCAGATGGCTCAAAGTATTAGGTATAATAGAAAGGCTATTGTCAGGCCCTTCAAAAAAAGAGATCGCATATTAGTGTTGGTACCCACTGCTGAAAGAAAATTCTTAGCCAAATGGCAAGGGTCCTATGAGATCCGGGAAAAAAATTGGGGAATTAAATTACAAAGTGTATCATCCTGGTAGGAGAAAACCAGAACAAATATACCATGTGAACTTCCTGGAGGCCTGGAAGGATAGAGAATGTATGGTGACTAATGTACCCCCCGTTATATCTCCTTTGGACCCTTTAACACCGGCCAAGGTAGACATCGGTGATGAGGAATCCAGAATGAAGATAGGGGACTCCCTAACAAAACAGCAAAGACGGGAGACTCGTAAATTAGTACAGCGCAATGCGGATGTATTCTCAGACCTGCCCGACCAAACATCAGTAATCGACATGACTGTCATTGAGCCTCACGTAAAGGTACGAATGAAGCCATATCATGTGATGGAGTCTCGCAGGCAAACCATTGTGGTGGAGGTGAAAAAAATGCTACAGCTAGGCATTATTGAAAAGTCCAGGAGTGAATGGGCTAGCCCTATTGCACTGGTCCCAGTTGGTTCATAACAATTTTGTAACGATTTCTGAAAGTTGAATAGTGTCAAAATTTGACCTTTATCCAATGCCCAGGGTGGATGAGTTAATTGACAGAATGAGATGAGCACAGTATTTTACAACTCTCGATTTGACCAAGGGTTACTAGGAAGTACCACTGACAGAATCAGCAAAAGAAAAGATCGCTTTTGTCACGCCGTTTGACAGCAAACCCAAAATAATGTGCAATAGATCTTAAAGAAGCTCGCTACTTGGGTAATGTGATAGGCCGAGAGGTTATCAAACCACAAATTAATAAAGTTGAAGCTATACATAACTTGCCCCGCCCCTTACCACAAAGTAGGTGATAACTTTCCTTGGCATAATGGGGTATTACAGGTGTTTCATACCCATTTTTGCTGGGAGATCAGCACATTTGACTGATCTCTTAGGCTACTTTCACATTTCCGTCTTTTACCCTCAGTCACAATCCGTTTTGTGTCTGATCCGTCGCAGATAGTGGTAAAAATTATATATCGGGGAGGGGAGAGAGAGAGAGAGAGAGATATTTTTAACCAGAAAGGAATTTACACATCTGACACAGTTGCTCATTTGACGGATTCCACGCCCATAGGCTTACATTTGTCATGCTTCTCCGACTGATGTTCCCGACAGATGATGTTTAAAAGCTGCTTGGTGATGTAAGTGCTTAACCCCTGTATGTTAAAGATACAAAAGTGTATGCAATAACACACTTTTCCTTAAATTTGTATTTTATATTAACCAATATAATAAAATTACCGTATTTTTCGGACTATAAGGCGCACATAAAAGCCTATAATTTTCTCAGAAATCGAAAGTGCGCCTTATATATGAATACAAGCGAGCATTATGCCTCCTGTTAAGAGACATGCTTACTCACCTAAACCGGTCGCTCCGGTGCTGGTTAACCAGATGGGCGGCGCTGTTCTCCGGGACTGGCACCTCCTCTTTTGGCCATCTTGCTCCTCTGTCTTCTTAAGCCTTTGTGCATGACGCGTCCACGTCATACACACTCGCCGGCACGGAGGTCCTGCGCAGGCGCACTACAATACCGTACTTTGATCTGTCCTGAGCAGGGCAGATCAAAGTGCGCCTGCGCAGGACCTCAGTGCCAGAGAGTGTGTATGACGTGGATGCGTCATGCACAGGCTTCAGAAGACAGAAGAGCAACATGGCTGAAAGAGGAGGCGCCAGTCCCGGAGAACAGCGGTGCCCATCTGGCCAACCAGCACCGGAGCGACCGGTTTAGGTGAGTAAAGTGTTTTTTATGTTTTACAGCGCGGCCTGCGCTCTTATAGATAGCATGTTAGAATGCTGTACATAAGAGCAGCGTCGAACTGGCTACCGGAGGAATCTCCAGTAATGCCAGGCCTGCATTCAGTTACCTGCATTGCACTCTGGAGGTCTCACCTGAGCTCCGGCGTGTAGCCTATACTGTACCGCGAGCGCCGAGTGATTGATTTCCCGGTGATTGCGGTTTAGTTCATGACAGCTGCAGACAGGCCGGGGTGATCTCTGGTGCTCTCACCTGAACTCCAGATTGCAGCCCAGCCTGTCTGCAGCTGTCATGAACTTAATGCACTGCGCCTTATAATCCGGGGCGCCTTATAAATGAACCTACGCGCTTTAGCAGGCGCTCATTGCTAATACGCCTTATAATCCGGTGCGCCTTATGGTCCGAAAAATACGGTACTTAATTGTCTCCTTTAAAGTCGTATCTGAACCTTAGTGTTAAAAATTTGGCAAAATACAAGGCTCCATAGGTCACTCCTGGTCAGAGACAGACCCAGAATTTCTCATGCTCAGTGAAATCAGGAACTCAGTGATGTCACCACGCGTTAGAAATACAGGGAGTAGTCTATGGAGCCTTGTTTTTTGAAAGAGGCTCTATAGGTTGAAGTACCGATTTGAGGGTCATCGTGGGACCAGTACATCATAGATTATGTTGGAGCATGTTTTTTTTTTTTGTTTTTTTTTTAAATAACTTTGTGAACAAGTGATAGTGTGGGGGAGTCATTATTCAAATTTTTTTTTCCTGTGTGTGTTTTTTTCACTTTACACTTATTGGGTTAGGAATGAGAGTATCTGTTAAGATGCCTCTCCATTACTAACGCCTGGGCTTGATGCCAGTTGAGAATTTACAGCTGACATCAACACCAAACAGTATAACCCAGACTGCCACTGCAGTAGGGCAATCAGAAAAAGCTGAGGTGAAGCACCAGAATAGGCGCATCTATTAGATGTGGCATCTGCATGCTAGTATATTTAGGCTGGGAAGGGCGAAATACCCATGAACCTTTCCAGTCTCTTAATAACAGCCAGCATCTATCTGCTTTACCTTGGCTGGTTGTCAAAATAGGAGGATCCCCTTGTCGTTTGTTAAATGCATTTCCTTATTTAATTCCCAGTACTGCCCTGGGAGTCAGAGATGCATCCAGGCATCTTCTCCATGCTGTTTCCATTCCATTTGTGTGCCATTTCCATAAATTTCAGCAATATTCCTACCCCCAGCCCTTCTGGGGGGGGGGGGGTCTGCCGGACAATTGCTCGAGTTCTACATTAACTTGCATTATACTCATTACTTGAATTGACCCCGTCCCAGCATCGGCCCCGCTTGATTTGAGTACCGTGCACTCAAGCAGTTTAGTGCTCACTTACCACTACTCAGAAAGGAAAGATTGACATATTGCAGCGTTGATATGGCTGGAATTGTTTGAGGGTGCCATGTCACTTTGTCCCTGAGGTGCCATAAAAGCAGACCCCCTCCGATAACGTAAATAAACATATTTTACAATCTACACCCCTGAATTAATTCAAGTAATGCAGTAAGCATGTAAACATCACATGTGCCTCGAAAACTTTTATACCATTGAGTGGTGAAAAAGATTAATTACATTCTACTACTAAAATGTTTTTAGCCCCAAGTTTTTAATTTTTCTAATGGCTAATAAGAAAAAAATGGGACCACACAGTTTATTGTGCAATTTCTCCTAAGCGTGCCAATATCATACTTGTAATCGGGATCTACTTTTCAGCAGAAAGCTCAGAAGGGAAGGAGCAAATTATTATAGTGAAATTATGCAGTTATGGATTGCAGGTTTAATTACACATTGGCACAGCCTCTGAGGTGCCAGAACAGCAGAAATCCCCCATAAGTAACCTTATTTTACAAAATACACCTCTCAATGAATTCATCCAGGGGTACAGTGATCATATTGACACTACAGGTGTGTCACAGAATTTTATACCATTGGGTAGTGAAGAAAAAGGAAATATATTTTTACCAGAAAAACATTGTTTTAGTCTCAGATTTTACATTTTCACATGGGAAAATGGTTAACAATACCACCAAAATGTGTCACACAATTTCTTCTGAGCAAAGCAATACTCCATATATGGCTGCTGAGTACTACTTAGCCACACGGCGACACGTGCAAGGGAGGGAAGAAGCACTATTTGACCCTTGCAGCACAGATTTTCCTAGAATAGTTTGCAGACTCCAAATACAGAGCACCTAAGTGTCAGAAGAGCAGAATCTCCCCTCAAGTGCCCCCATTTTGAAATTACACCTGTCTGTGAAATTATCCACAGGTGTAGTGAATATTTTGACACCATGGGTGTTTTCCAGAAACAAGCAGCAATGGATGTTGCAGAGTGAAAATTGCAAATCTGCCATTGTATTGCTCAATACATTGTAAAGCCCATACATTGTGCCCAGCTCATGCTTCTAGACAAAGCCAGCTCCAGGTTTTTGTGGGCACCAGGTAAAAGTCTCAGTGGGCCTCATGCACACACAGACAAGCACATACACAGATATGTACAGATACAGGCATACATACCGTACATATATTTGAAGACAAATTCACAAAAATACATATAAACAGATAAATATATACACAGTCACACATACTGACATACATAGATATACACTTCATACATACACACAGAAACACATTAGAGATATTTTTCATATGGAAAAGCCAGCAACAAGCCTCACTCACCTCCCCTGCTTGTCTCCTATTCAGCTTCTCTCCGGAGGACATGTGGCTGTGCAGGGCGCGCTGCTTCATGGCCATCACCTCAACAGACATGGCGGCACAGAGTGCATTATGAGGCCATATATGCTAGGAGTGATGCTGCTGGGCCAGCACTGGGACTTTAATTCTCTTTGTTCTGGCCAGGCAGCGACACTGCTAGCAGACAAGGCCACACAGTGCACACTGCGACTGCTGTATATACATCACAGGAGACATAAATAGTAGAAACATTTTTCTCGGATCATTATATTATGTTGCTATCAAACAAGTAAATAGCCACTTTATAATGGCATATATTTTTAGGAAAAAAGGAGTTTTTGACTCATAATAAAGTACTAAAATAATTTTATTATTAACATATCAATTTTAAGTCATTACAAATAGTCAAGTACAATAGGTCAAGAATTTTTTTTTTTTTACGCTTCATTTTCTAACTATGTAACATATACCTTATCCTAAAATAAACATGAAAAAGAAAAACAAAGTTTGTACAGCATGGAACTAAGAATATATATATTTTTTTAACATTTTATATACATTTATTAGAAAAAGAATAAAACTAAAATGTGATCAAGCATGAAACACATTTTTTGGGGAAAAATTCATTACAATCAATAACATAAAACAAAGCGCTAGAAATAGCTTGTATTTGAGGAAACAAGTAGTGCATTATTGATGGTGAGAAGAAAACCTGGGTAAGACATTAGTAGAGGTTTCCAATGGTTTAGGGATGTTTGTGTACAGATGATGGTACATTCATCAATTATGTCAGTCCAAACAGCAACATATATATTTTCATACACAACAGATAGCTCTGGTACACCATGAATGAGAAGTCTCTGCACATCGGTACAGGTTATGTAAAAGGCAAGTCTGGTGTCTTCACAATGGTATCTTCTTCTGCCAGAAGCAGTTATAGAACTTACCAAGAAATGTGGCAGTGAGGGTAATAAGTCAATGTCCGTTTTCTAGATCCCATCTACCATCCGAAGACAAATTCCATGTCTTTAAATACGAGGCTCTCATCCTTTTTAGGCATTTGCTTGTCTGACAAAACCTGGTAGTCACTAGTTGAAACTCTGTATGCTGATGCAAGAGGTCTCATTCCTGATCTTGGAGTACTAATTTGTTGAGTAGGAGTCCCGTAAACTGTTACTGATGGTGTGGAGGCCGAAGTCACCGACGTCTTCTCTCCACTATCCATTATACTCTTATCAATACAAGGTTTCATACTAATCGTGATGCAATCTCCAAATATTTTTCCATCCCATCTTTACTTAATGCTTTCCTCGCCTGCAGTTTGGACTGGTACTGTATGTGCATCCAGTTCCCTGAATTGGACATCACATGTTTTACTATATTCCCGTACTGAGCAAACTTTAGTAAAATGTAGGAGGCGGAGGTTTGAGGAAACCCGAATACCGTAACCCAAGAATCATCCAGATGGTCATCAGATGTTAAAGCGTCACCTTGTGTGTAAAAGGGATCCACTTGTGCAGGAGAAAAGCTCCTTTCCTGGTTTGCATAACGGTTGCTGGACTAAAAACTCTTGCAGGTGCACATGGGGTGGATGGGACTACTCCTATGTGAGATGCCTGCACTGTGGAAAGGTTTGTCAGTTTTCTTGAACTTAAAGGTGTGGATCCAAGACTTGGGCTTAGAAGATCATCATAAATGCTTGCAACAGTGGGTGTGCCACTCTTATCTCTATGAGCTGGAAGCACAGGCTGAGGAGGAGAGCTCCCTGCTATCAATGGCGATCGCAGATCCATAATGCCGACTGATGGACGCAGCTGTGGAGTTACAGGGGTTGGTATATCACTCATGAGAAAGCCGGGCAGGAACTGGGCACCACCACCAGGCTTCAGAAAGGTTGGTGAACCCAGTGTCATTGGTTCACCACACAGCGACTCCAGAGAGAAAGTGGACATGACAGGAACAGCCACAAAACTCTGACTTTCAACGTGGATTTAAAAAAAAAAAAAAAAATATCGGTACTAAAAATATTAATAAACTCCTCCACTGTTGAAGGGGGGCAGACTGCTTCCAATGCAGAGTTCATTTTCTTAACAAATTCTCTATTTTAATTTATATTAAATAGGTGGTCATCAGATTGCCTTACTGTAAGTAGGAAATTCTATAATTATATTACATATGTTAGCTACAAATATCGAGCGTGAAACAATGAATTTCCCCAATCAATACTCACTGGCTCATTCACAAATGGTTGCCCACAGGTTTATTCATCAAAACAGCCTTATATGTCTCTGATTTCTATGCAGCATGCGAGCTTGTGAGCAGGGCTGTGGAGTTGGTAAGACAAACCTGCAACTCCGACTCCTCAATTTCTCTTGCACCGACTCCAACTCCACGACTCTGACTCCCACATATATTGCTTATATTTAAGTGAAAAATGTATTGTAGTACAAGGTGAACATCAGATATTTAATGATTTTTATGATACAATAATCAAGATATTTAGAACATAAAATATATTTATTGGAATACAACTTTAGAACACAAAAATCTGTAATAAATTGTAAATATGTAATACACTAAGTAATATAGATTACGAAACGCGTAGTCCATACTGCATATACCTTGCACTTAACAACTTGTCAAAAGCTCTGGAATTTTTTATTCTTAGATAATAAAGTCAGAGAAAAAAAAAACAACAACTTTTGTTGCCCTTGGAGTCATTCTGCCTTGCTGGATCCTTCTTCATCTTGTTCTACATATCTTGGAAGTCTTCCACTTCAGGTCCGTGCAATAAGGAGAACAAGGACGCCGGGGCTTGAGCTCTGACAGGTGAGCTGGTCTACAACATTTATTTCAAAATGTATATATATATATATATATATATATATATATATTGAACTACTGTACCCAATTTATTATATATTTTAGGAGTCGGAGTCGGTCCATTTTATACCGACTCCACCAAAATGAACACCGACTCCAACTCCATGACTCCGACTCCACAGCCCTCCCTGAACAGGGAGGGACAAAGGATGGAAAGACAGAACAGTGGGGACACAGAGGGACAGAGCAGGGGAGATACAGAGTGCAAAGGAGACACAGCGGGTGGGGGAGACAGCGGGCAGGGGAGACACAGCGGGCGTGGGAGACACAGCGGGCGTGGGAGACACAGAGGGCGTGGGAGACACAGAGGGCGTGGGAGACACAGAGGGCGTGGGGGACACAGAGGGCGTGGGGGACACAGAGGGCGTGGGGGACACAGAGGGCGTGGGGGACACAGAGGGCGTGGGAGACACAGAGGGCGTGAGAGACACAGAGGGCGTGAGAGACACAGAGGGCGTGAGAGACACAGAGGGCGTGGGAGACACAGAGGGCGTGGGAGACACAGAGGGCGTGGGAGGCACAGAGGGCGTGGGAGGCACAGAGGGCGTGGGAGGCACAGAGGGCGTGGGAGGCACAGAGGGCAGGGGAGGCACAGAGGGCAGGGGAGGCACAGAGCGCAGGGGAGGCACAGAGCGCAGGGGAGACAGCGCAGGGGAGACACAGAGCGCAGGGGAGACACAGAGCGCAGGGGAGACACAGAGGGCAGGGGAGACACAGAGGGCAGGGGAGACACACACAGCTGCACACTTGTTACCACAAATTCATAAAGTCACAAAATAACAGCAATAAAAAATGAAAAACAATTAAAAAGTGCTGCAAAGAACATATCACAATTGTGTTGTGTAAAACATGGCCATTATCACTACAATATAATATAATGTATGATTTTATTGTGATCATGGTAAAAAAAAAACCCAAAACAACCATTCAATATATTGTAAAAGCCCTTAAAAAGAGCAGATATATTCCAGAAAGGGTATCAATGTCAGGAAAAAGGGGGGGGGGAGGATATTAGGGCAGGCGATCATGGCATAAAAATAAAATTAGTTTTTACTGATAATTCAGGGTTTCTAAGAAACCCTCCACGACAGCACCACAGGAGTTGGGACAGGAAACACAAAGAGATTAAAAAAGCCCTCCCCACTCCAGTATTTTTTCCAAGTAACTACATTGGTACGAATGGTTCAAACTTTAAAATCAGTAATAAACCATAACATTTTTGCAACAGGTAGAGGGGGAATATCCATGCTGTCATGGAGGGTTTCCTATAAACTGAATTACCGGTAAATACTAATGCCTGCTTTACACGAGTCGATCTCTCGTGCGATTGCACGAGCGATCGTACCCGCCCCCGTCGTTTGTGCGTCACGGGCAAATCGCTGCCCGTGTCGCACAAACTCGTGTAACCCCCGTCACACATACTTACCAGCCGTACGACCTCGCTGTGGACGACGAAGTCCACTTCCTGAAGTGGGACGGACGTTCGGAGTCACAGCAACGTCATACGGCAGCTGGCCAATAGAAGTGGAGGGGCGGAGATGAGCGGGATGTAAACATCCCGCCCACCTCCTTCATTCCGCATAGCCGGCGGGTGCCGTGGGACGCAGGTAAGCTGTGTTCATCATTCCCGTGGTGTCACACGGAGCGACGTGTGCTGCCACGGAAACGATGAACAAGCTGCACAAATAAAAATAAACGATATTTTAAAAATAAACGACCAGTACACGACTCAAAATTTGTGAGCGATACTGCGTCGCCCGGAGGTGTCACACGAGACGACGTCGTGCGGTATGCCGGATGTGCGTCACGAAAACCGTGACCCCGACAACATATTGCACGATATATTGTCTCGTGTAAAGCTGGCATAATTCTACTTTCTCTACTCACCCACCATGACAGCACCACAGGAGAACTACAAACGAACATTTCTTAGGGGGGGGACACAACAGCCTGAAGGTCCTTACGGTCAAAGGCTAAAGGCCCCGTTACACGCAACGACGTATCTAATGATATATCGCCGGGGTCACGGATTCTGTGACGCACATCCGGCATCGTTAGTGACGTCGTCGCGTGCGACACCAACGAGCGGCCGTTAACAATGGAAAATACTCACCAAATCGTCCATCGTTTACACGTCATTCATTTTCAAAAAATCGTTGGTTGTTGAGGGCGCAGGTTGTTCGTCATTCCCATGGCAGCACACATCGCTATGTGTGACACCTCGGGAACGATGAACTACAGCGTACCTGTGTCCTCAACGAGCACCGAGGTGGGAGTGACGGAGATGCGGCTGCTTTCTGTCCCTCCGCTTCTATTGGTGGCCCGCTCTGTGACGCCGCTGTGACTCCGACCGAACCTCCCCCTTTCAGGGGAGGTTGTTCACCGCCCATAGCGACGTCGTTAGCGAGGGCTGTACATGTGACATGGACAAGTGAGATTGTGCGCCACGGGCAGCAATTTGCCCGTGACGCACACACGACGGGGGCGGGTGCCATCGCTAGCGATATTGCTAGCGATGCCGCTCCGTGTAAAGCCGCCTTTAGTCCTTTTTAGACAGTAAATTCAGTTTTTAGTGTTTTGTGAAGGTATAGACTGATCACCAGATAGCGGCTCTGCATATCTGCTCGATGGAAGCGTCAGCCTTCTCGGCCCAAGAGACAGACACCGATCTGGTAGAATGAGCTGTGAAGTCTTTCGGAGAAGATAGAGCTTGGTTTTTGTAAGCTTTGCTGACTGCTCTAGGTGTCAATTTTGTTTTTTGTCAGATTTGTACCTATATTCCGCCCCATGATGTGGACATAGAGATTATGGTTCTTCCTCACACAATCGGTTCTCTGAAGATAGTGTAAAAACAGCCTGCGTACATCTAAGGAATGAAATTCCCCTTTATCGTCACATGGATTCTGACAGAAAGATGGTAGTATTATATCTTAGGATCTGTGAAAATCCGATACTAGTTTTGGAAGAAATGAGTGGTCCTGATAGAAGATAATTCTGTTGTTCAGGATTTTTAGGTACGGCTGTCTAGTAGTGGTCTGTAATTCACCAACTCGTCTGGCTGACGTAATTGCTACTAGGATACAGTTTTTCAGGACAGGGTTCAATATCTGTTGAGGTGATAGACTCAAAGGGTTGTTGTGTTAGGCCCTTAAAGACTATATTCAAGTCCCGGCGAAGGACTAGATAAATTTGTTTCGGTTGCACTTCTGAAGTCATAAACCTAACTCACCGATAGCTTGCTAGATCTTCATCGAAGTATAAGCTACGGGCTGAGATTTGGATCTTGAAGGTACCAGGTTTAGGCCTTTGTCTAGCCATTCTGAAGAAAGTCCAAGATCTGAGCCACCTTAAGATAAAATGGATCTGGTAATTCATATCCACATCAGAAGGAGAAGGTCTGCCATAGTTTGCCCAAATATGGCGTTCGTAACAAGATTTCGGCTTTTCTGTAGCGTCTCAATCCCCTTGTCCGACAGGTCTCTGACTTTTAGGATTTTGGTTTCAGAAGCCATGCCATTAGGCTGAGCTTGTGAACTCTTGGTGGAATAGCGTCTTTGCCAGCACTGGAATTGATGGGAAGGCATAGGCTAAATTGAACTCCCACAAATGGGAGAGGGCATTCACGGCAAGACACCAATCGGTTGGATTTAGAAATAAAACAACGGTTTACTTTTGCGTTCGGCTGTCTTGCAAGGTGGATTACTTCCGGGTTGCCCCATCTCTCCACTAAGTTCTGAAATACTTTTGAATTTAGAGCCCACTCGCCCGAGTTAACATCTCTTTGACTGAGAGACTGCCTGCATGATTGTGGAGCCCTTCAGATGAAATGTGGAGAGAAATAGAAGGTGCTTCTCTGCTCAGCTCAGTATTTTTGTAGACATTTTTAGGCTGAGCTTGTGAACTCTTGGTGGAATAGCATCTTTGCCAGCACTGGAATTGATGGGAAGGCATAGGCTAAATTGAACTCCCACAAATGGGAGAGGGCATTCACGGCAAGACACCAATCGGTTGGATTTAGAAATAAAACAACGGTTTACTTTTGCGTTCGGCTGTCTTGCAAGGTGGACTACTTCCGGGTTGCCCCATCTCTCCACTAAGTTCTGAAATACTTTTGAATTTAGAGCCCACTCGCCCGAGTTAACATCTCTTTGACTGAGAGACTGCCTGCATGATTGTGGAGCCCTTCAGATGAAATGTGGAGAGAAATAGAAGGTGCTTCTCTGCTCAGCTCAGTATTTTCGTAGACATTTTTAGGCTTTTTTATGACGAGTGCTTCCTTGATGACAAAGGTGAGCCACCATCATCTCTGGATCAGTGGAGATGCTGCCTTGAGTGCTTCATCCACCGCATTTAGTTCTCTGTAGTTTGAGGGCCTTAGACTGATCTCGTGCGTTCAGAGCCCCTGGAAGGATATGTGCGCCACCATGCCCCCCTTGCTGGCTGGCGTCTGTGGTTATTGTTACTGGAGAATTCGGAGTCCAACAGCTCCTCCTTGGAGGTTTTTCATGGACATCCACCTTGGGAGAGATGATTTTATTGGTCTAGATAGGGGAAGCTTCCTGTATAGAGACGTGGGCAATCATCCCAGGCTGCTAAGATGGCTGTTTGGAGCATTCTTGTATGGAACTGAGCCCAGGCTACTGTTTGAATGCAGGATGTCATGGATCCTAGGACTAACATGGCCAATTTCAAAGTTACTGATCACTGGCTGTGGAGATCCGAAATCTGGATTTGATTCTGTCTAAAGCCAGTAGGATGCCGAGGAAAATCTTCTTCGTAGATGGATTTAGATCAGTTTTGTTGGTTCACTATCCATCCTAGTTCCTTCAGTACCATGAGGTTCCTCTGTACATGCTGCTCGAGCATTGGGGCTGAAGGAACAAGTATCAGGAAGTCGTCGAGGCAGGGTGGTTGATAACCAGGCGGTGTAGAGGAAAGAAGGTGAATGCCATCTTCATTCCGTCTTTGATGGTGTTCAGAACCCATTGGTTCCATGAGACTGTTGACCATTGGGGGAAGACTCTCGATAGATGTCCTCCTGCCATGCCAGAGTCATCGCTTATACTGATGCTGGGTACGCTCTTGCATTTCCTGGGAGGAAAAGATACTTCTACTTTCTCCTCTCTTGGGGTAGCTCCACCGTTATGACTTACCCCTTCCTTTATAATGAGAGAATTGGCCCTGAGAGCATGAAAAAATTTCTTGGGTTTTTGTTCCGGAATTGTTTTTTTGTGGCTTTGGCTAGAAGGTCGTCTAGAGCTGGTCCAAAAACATACTTTCCCTTGAAGGGGATGTTACAAATTTTAATCTTAGCAGTTTATTCACCACTCCATAGTTTGAGTCATAGGTCTCTTCTTGCGGAGTTAGAAAGTACTGCTAATTTTGCAGCAACACGGACTGATTCAGCCGAGGAGTCTACTAGGAACCCTGTAGCTTTCTGAAGCAGTGGAAAGGAAGCTAATAGGTCTTCTCTGGTGGGTGTCCCAAGAGAGGTGGTCTTCAAGTCGTCCCAGCCACATATATAGGGATCTTGTATACCTGTGGAGGCTACATTAGTGTTCCTTAGAACTAACAAGGTTTCCCACAATGTCACGAACAGGCTTTCATCCTCCTATCCATTGGGTCCCTGAGCTGTGAAAAGTCCTCAAAAGGAAATGCTGTCTTTTGGCAACTCTAGAGACCTAGACGTCCCCTTTAGAAAGTTCCCAAGTTTCGGCTGTATCGTCCTCAAGTGGGAAACCAGTGTCTAAGCTCCAAGAGAGTGCCTAGGCGTCTCTCCGGAATCTCCTATTCTGAAGGATTTAGTCCTGGATATTCTTATGAACAGGGAATCTTGCACTATTGGGCTTTCAGGCAGCCGAACATTATGTCCTGCACTGGCTTCGTAGTCTTTTCTACATTAACCCCCATGGTATCTCGCACAGCTCCCCGCAGCTCCTGAGAAGAAGTATCTTTCATTTTCAGGCCCTCCTTCTGTTTCGGACACAAAGTCATAATCCTCACCTAAGGGTCTGGGAGAGAAGTATGGGTCCTCTTTCGAGACAGAGACCGACACTTTAATGGGGTTTGGCTTCCATTCTTCGGGGCCGGGCCCGCTAAGGGTAGTGTTTGAGAGAAGGCTAAAGAGAAATGTACCTAGCGCACAAGATTTTTGATCCGCTGATAAGGGAAGGATGTTCTTCCCTGACCACCTGATCAGTGTAGGGGTGACACAGCTTTTTACTACTGGAAGACGGGAGTTTCTTAGCGCACATGATACACTTGAGGCTAGACGTTTTCTCCATCCCACCATCACAGTATACTTACTGGATCAGGGGTAGCGCTGGGTTTTACAGCACAGAGCGGAAAAGATTGCCCATTATGCAGTCCTACTTTAGGTTGTTTTCAAGCCAGGCACTTACATGTGAGTGCGAGGCCCCAGCACCATAATCCCATATGGGCGACTCTTCATCCTCAGACGGTCCAGGTAGGTCTCTCCATGAGAAGGCAAACCCATTGGTGCTGTAGCGGGGCTGAAACAGCGCTTGCGTTCTAGGGTGGAATGAATATTCCCGGAAGTACGTCATCTCCGCGTGCGCCGGTGACGTCACTTACTGCGTGCCATTGCCACCGCACGTTAGCAAGGAGGAGGTATCGGGGAGCTCAAGGAGGCCCCTGACATGTCGAACATGCTCCGCTTTACCTCATGTGAGACGCAGGGAGAGCAGGCAGGTCCCGAATCCAGGGGAGATGGGAGCAGCGATGGAGGAGGGAAGCGGAAAGCTCCGACCTCAGCTGCCCGGTGGTAAGATAAATTGTTTTACTTTCCCACAGTACTCTAGTCATTGGCCACAGAGCACCACAGGTCCTCTTCGTGCCCCAGTAGGGACAAGAAACAACACTGGAAAGGGGAGGTGGGGAGGAGTTTTTTAACCTCTTTGTGTTTCCTGTGGTGCTGTCGTGGAGGATGACTAGAGAAAACACTGATTATTTTTCTAGTAAAGTCAGTGTTGGATATGAACACCGAACTTTAAAGTTCAGGTCCACTCATCTCTACTCATACGTTACATGGCATCACTGCTGTCTGCACATCACAAGCAATGATTTAGCATATGTATATTTAGTATAGGTATGATTCAGTATCGTAGAGGTATGAAAGCCATTCTGTACTGCATCATTAGCAGCAGCAGCGGAGGTGAATTAGGAGATAATGCAGCAACTCACATGTGTATAATGAGATTGTACAGCAGCTGAGATATGTATAAAATGAGATTATGCAGCAGGTGAGGTGTGTATAATAAGGTTCTTCAACAGCTGTATAAAATGAGGTTCTGCAGCAGTTGAGGTGTGTATAATAAGGTTCTACAGCAGCTGTGTGTATGATGAAGTTCTACAGGAGCTGTGGTGTGTATGATGAGGTTCTGCAGCAGATGAGATGTGTATTATAAGATTCTAAAGCAGCTGAGACTCATATTTACAAGATTCTTCAGCAGCTGAGGTGGGTATTAGGTTTTGCATCAGCTGATGTGTATAATACAAGCTTCTGCAGTAGCTGAGATGTGTTTTATGAGGTTCTGCCGCAGCTGAGGTGTGTATTATAAGATTCTGCAGCAGCTGACGTTTGTATGATAAGGTTCTGCAGCAGCTTATATGTATTATGAGGTTCTGAAGCAGCTGAGATGTGTATTATAAGATTCTGCAGCAGCTGAGGTCTATTAAAATTCTTCAGAAGCTTTAGTTTACGGTTCTGCAGCAAAAGAGGTATGTATTATGAGGTTCTGCAGCAGCTGAGGTGTGTATTAAAAGATTATATTGCAGCTGAGATGTGTACTATGAGGTTCAGCAGCAGATGAGATGTGTCTGATAAGATTCTAAAGCAGCTGAGATGCATATTATAAGGTTCTGCAAGAACTGATGTGTGTATGATGAGGTTGTGCAGCAGCCCAGGTGTGTATTAAAAGGTTCTGCTGCAGCTGAGATGTGTATTATGAGGTTCAGCAGAAGCTGAGATGTGTATTATAAAGCTCTAAAGCAGCTGAGATACATATTTATAAGGTTCTGCAGCAGCTGAGGTGTGTATTAGGTTCTGCAGCAGTTGATATGTGTATTGTAAGGCTCTTCAGCAGCTGAGGTTTGCATTATAAAGGTCTTCAGCAGCTGACTTTGGTATTATAAGGTTCTGTAGCAGCTGAGGTGTTTATAATGAGATTCTTAAGCAGCTGAGGTGTGTATAATAGGGTTCTTCAACAGCTTTGTATATTGAGGTTCCACAGCCGTTGAGGTGTGTATAATGAGGTTCTGCAGCAGCTGTGTGTATGATGAAGTTCTACAGCAGCTGTGGTGTGTATTATGAGGTTCTGCAGCAGCTGAGATGCATTATCTAAGGCTCTTCTGCACCTGAGATGTGTATTATGAGGTTCAGCAGCAGATGAGATGTGTATTATAAGGTTCGATAGAAACTGAGATTCATATTTACAAGATTCTTCAGCAGCTGAGGTGGGTATTAGGTTTTGCAGCAGCTGAGGTGTATAATATAAGCTTCTGCAGCAGCTGAGATGTGTATTATGAGGTTCTGCAGGAGCTGCGATACATTATAAAAGGCTCTTCTGCAGCTGGGTTGTGTATTACAAGGTTCTGCAGCAGCTATATATATATTGGGGTTGTACAACAGCTGAGGTGTGTGATAAAATTCTGCAGCAACCGAAGTGTGAATTGTAAGGTTCTGCAGCAACTGAATTGTGTATGAGGAGCTTCTGCAGCAGCTGAGGTGTGTATTAAAAGGTTCTGCTGAAGCTGAGTTGTGTATTATTATAAGGTTCTAAAGCAGCTGAGATGCATATTTAAGAAGGCTCTTCAGTAGCTAAGGTGTGTATTAGGTTCTGCAGCAGCTGGGGTGTGTGATAAGATTCTGCAGCAGCTGAGAAGTATATTTTAAGGAGCTAAAGCAGCTGAGATGCATATTATAAGGTTATTGCGCAGCTAAGGTGTGTATTAAAGGGTTATGCTGCAGCTGAGATGTGTAATATGAGCAGCAGCTGAGATGTGTAATATGAGCAGCAGCTGAGATGTGTATTATCAGATTCTGCAGCAGCTGAGGTGTATTATGAAAGTCTGCAGAAGCTGAGGTGTGTATTATAAAGTTCATCAACAGCTGAACTTAGGTTCTGCAGCAACTGAGTTGTGTATGATGAGGTTCTGCTGCAGCTGAGATGTCTAATATAAGGTTCTGTAGCAGCTGAGATACATTATATATGGCTCTTCTGCAGATGAGTTTTATATTACAAGCTTTTGCAGCAGCTGATGTGTATTGAGGTTCTACAGCAGCTGAGGTGGGCATTAAAAGGTTCTGCAGACCCTGAGGGGTGTAAAATGAGGTTTTGCAGCAGCGGAAGTGTGTATTATAAGTATAAGGTTCTAAAGCAGCTGAGATACATAATATTAGGTTCTGCTGCACCTGAGATGTGTTCTGAGGTTCAGTAGCAATTGAGATGTGTATTATAAGGTTCTAAAGCAGTTGATATGTATATTATAAAGTTCTGCAGCAGCTGACGTTTGTATGATGAGGTTCTGCAGCAGCTGATATGTATTATGAGGTTCTGCAGCAGCTGAGATGCATTATCTAAGGCTCTTCTGCACCTGAGATGTGTATTATGAGGTTCAGCAGCAGATGAGATGTGTATTATAAGGTTCTAAAGAAGCTGAGATGCATATTTACAAGATTCTTCAGCAGCTGAGGTGGGTATTAGGTTTTGCAGCAGCTGAGGTGTATAATATAAGCTTCTGCAGCAGCTGAGATGTGTATTATGAAGTTCTGCAGCAGCTGGGGTGTGTAGTATAATATTCTGCAGCACCTGAGGTCTATTAAAATTCTTCAGAAGCTGAGGTGTGTATTATAAGGTTCTTCAGCAGCTGAGTTGGACATTACAAGATTCTGCAGCAGCTGATTTGTGTATTATGAGGTTCGTCAGCACCTGAGATGTGTATAATAAAGTTCTAAAGCAGCTGAAATACATATTATAAAAGTTTCTTCAGCAGCTGAGATGTGAAATATAAAATTTTGCAGTAACTGAGGTGTGTATTAAAAGTTCTCCTGCAGCTGAAATGTGCATTATGAGGTTCTTCAGCAGCTGAGGTGTTTATTACTAGGTTCCGCTGCCCCTGAGGTGTGATAAGATTCTGCAGCAGCTGAAGTGTGTATTTTACGGTTCTGCAGCAAAAGATCTATGTATTATGAGGTTCTGCAGCAGCTGAGGTGTGTATTAAAAGATTCTTTTGCAGCTGAGATGTGTACTATGAGGTTCAGCAGCAGCTGAGATGTGTCTTATACGATTCTAAAGCAGCTGAGATGCATATTATAAGATTCTGCAAGAACTGATGTGTGTATGATGAGGTTGTGCAGCAGCCCAGGTGTGTATTAAAAGGTTCTGCTGCAGCTGAGATGTGTATTATGAGGTTCAGCAGGAGCTGAGATGTGTATTATAAAGCTCTAAAGCAGCTGAGATGCATATTTATAAGGTTCTGCAGCAGCTGAGGTGTGTATTAGGTTCTGCAGCAGTTGAGATGTGTATTGTAAGGCTCTTCAGCAGCTGAGGTTTGCATTATAAAGGTCTTCAGCAGCTGACTTTGGTATTATAAGGTTCTGTAGCAGCTGAGGTGTATATAATGAGATTCTTAAGCAGCTGAGGTGTGTATAATAAGGTTCTTCAACAGCTGTGTATAATGAGGTTCTACAGCAGCTGGGGTGAGCATTATAAGGTTTTTCAGCAGCTGAGGTGTATATAATGAGATTCTTAAGCAGCTGAGGTGTGTATAATAAGGTTATTCAACAGCTGTGTATAATGAGGTTCCGCAGCCGTTGAGGTGTGTATAATGAGGTTCTGCAGCAGCTGTGTGTATGATGAAGTTCTACAGCAGCTGTGGTGTGTATGATGAGGTTCTGCAGCAGCTAAGGTGTGTATTAAAAGGTTCTGCTGCACCTGAGATGTGTACTATGAGGTTCAGCAGCAGTCGAGATGTGCATTATAAGGTTCTAAAGCAGTTGATATGTATATTATAAAGTTCTGCAGTAGCTGACGTTTGTATGATGAGGTTCTGCAGCAGCTGATATGTATTATGAGGTTCTGCAGCAGCTAAGATGCATTATCTAAGGCTCTTCTGCACCTGAGATGTGTATTATGAGGTTCAGCAGCAGATGAGATGTGTATTATAAGGTTCTAAAGAAGCTGAGATGCATATTTACAAGATTCTTCAGCAGCTGAGGTGGGTATTAGGTTTTGCAGCAGCTGAGGTGTATAATATAAGCTTCTGCAGCAGCTGAGATGTGTATTATGAAGTTCTGCAGCAGCTGGGGTGTGTAGTATAATATTCTGCAGCACCTGAGGTCTATTAAAATTCTTCAGAAGCTGAGGTGTGTATTATAAGGTTCTTCAGCAGCTGAGTTGGACATTACAAGATTCTGCAGCAGCTGATTTGTGTATTATGAGGTTCGTCAGCACCTGAGATGTGTATAATAAAGTTCTAAAGCAGCTGAAATACATATTATAAAAGTTTCTTCAGCAGCTGAGATGTGAAATATAAAATTTTGCAGTAACTGAGGTGTGTATTAAAAGTTCTCCTGCAGCTGAAATGTGCATTATGAGGTTCTTCAGCAGCTGAGGTGTTTATTACTAGGTTCCGCTGCCCCTGAGGTGTGATAAGATTCTGCAGCAGCTGAAGTGTGTATTTTACGGTTCTGCAGCAAAAGATCTATGTATTATGAGGTTCTGCAGCAGCTGAGGTGTGTATTAAAAGATTCTTTTGCAGCTGAGATGTGTACTATGAGGTTCAGCAGCAGCTGAGATGTGTCTTATACGATTCTAAAGCAGCTGAGATGCATATTATAAGATTCTGCAAGAACTGATGTGTGTATGATGAGGTTGTGCAGCAGCCCAGGTGTGTATTAAAAGGTTCTGCTGCAGCTGAGATGTGTATTATGAGGTTCAGCAGGAGCTGAGATGTGTATTATAAAGCTCTAAAGCAGCTGAGATGCATATTTATAAGGTTCTGCAGCAGCTGAGGTGTGTATTAGGTTCTGCAGCAGTTGAGATGTGTATTGTAAGGCTCTTCAGCAGCTGAGGTTTGCATTATAAAGGTCTTCAGCAGCTGACTTTGGTATTATAAGGTTCTGTAGCAGCTGAGGTGTATATAATGAGATTCTTAAGCAGCTGAGGTGTGTATAATAAGGTTCTTCAACAGCTGTGTATAATGAGGTTCTACAGCAGCTGGGGTGAGCATTATAAGGTTTTTCAGCAGCTGAGGTGTATATAATGAGATTCTTAAGCAGCTGAGGTGTGTATAATAAGGTTATTCAACAGCTGTGTATAATGAGGTTCCGCAGCCGTTGAGGTGTGTATAATGAGGTTCTGCAGCAGCTGTGTGTATGATGAAGTTCTACAGCAGCTGTGGTGTGTATGATGAGGTTCTGCAGCAGCTAAGGTGTGTATTAAAAGGTTCTGCTGCACCTGAGATGTGTACTATGAGGTTCAGCAGCAGTCGAGATGTGCATTATAAGGTTCTAAAGCAGTTGATATGTATATTATAAAGTTCTGCAGTAGCTGACGTTTGTATGATGAGGTTCTGCAGCAGCTGATATGTATTATGAGGTTCTGCAGCAGCTAAGATGCATTATCTAAGGCTCTTCTGCACCTGAGATGTGTATTATGAGGTTCAGCAGCAGATGAGATGTGTATTATAAGGTTCGAAAGAAGCTGAGATTCAGATTTACAAGATTCTTCAGCAGCTGAGGTGTATAATATAAGCTTCTGCAGCAGCTAAGATGTGTATTATGAGGTTCTGCAGCAGCTGAGATACATTATATAAGGCTCTTCTGCAGCTGAGATGTGTATTACAAGGTTCTGCAGCAGCTATATATATATTGGGGTTCTACAACAGCTGAGGTGTGTGATAAAATTCTGCAGCAACCGAAGTGTGAATTATAAGGTTCTGCAGCAACTGAATTGTGTATGAGGAGCTTCTGCAGCAGCTGAGGTGTGTATTAAAATGTTCTGCTGAAGCTGAGGTGTGTATTATAAGGTTCTAAAGCAGCTGAGATGCATATTTAAGAAGGCTCGACAGCAGCTGAGGTGTGTACTATCAGATTCTGCAGCAGCTGAGGTGTGTATTAAAGGGTTATGCTGCAGCTGAGATGTGTAATATGAGCAGCAGCTGAGATGTGTAATATGAGCAGCAGCTGAGGTGTGTATTATAAAGTTCATCAACGGCTGAACTTAGGTTCTGCAGCAACTGAGTTGTGTATGATGAGGTTCTGCTGCAGCTGAGATGTGTAATATAAGGTTCTGCAGCAGCTGAGATACATTATATATGACTCTTTTGCAGATGAGTTTTATATTACAAGCTTTTGCAGCAGCTGATGTGTATTGAGGTTCTACAGCAGCTGAGGTGGGCATTATAAGGTTCTGCACACCCTGAGGGGTGTAAAATGAGGTTTTGCAGCAGCGGAAGTGTGTATTATAAGGTTCTAAAGCAGCTGAGATGCATAATATTAGGTTCTGCTGCACCTGAGATGTGTACTGAGGTTCAGTAGCAATTGAGATGTGTATTATAAGGTTCTAAAGCAGTTGATATGTATATTATAAAATTCTGCAGCAGCTGACGTTTGTATGATGAGGTTCTGCAGCAGCTGATGTATTATGAGGTTCTGCAGCAGCTGAGATGCATTATCTAAGGCTCTTCTGCACCTGAGATGTGTATTATGAGGTTCAGCAGCAGATGAGATGTGTATTATAAGGTTCTAAAGAAGCTGAGATTCATATTTACAAGATTCTTCAGCAGCTGAGGTGGGTATTAGGTTTTGCAGCAGCTGAAGTGTATAATATAAGCTTCTGCAGCAGCTGAGATGTGTATTATGAAGTTCTGCAGCAGCTGGGGTGTGTAGTATAATATTCTGCAGCACCTGAGGTCTATTAAAATTCTTCAGAAGCTGAGGTGTGTATTATAAGGTTCTTCAGCAGCTGAGTTGGACATTACAAGATTCTGCAGCAGCTGATTTGTGTATTATGAGGTTCGTCAGCACCTGAGATGTGTATAATAAAGTTCTAAAGCAGCTGAAATACATATTATAAAAGTTTCTTCAGCAGCTGAGATGTGAAATATAAAATTTTGCAGTAACTGAGGTGTGTATTAAAAGTTCTCCTGCAGCTGAAATGTGCATTATGAGGTTCTTCAGCAGCTGAGGTGTTTATTACTAGGTTCCGCTGCCCCTGAGGTGTGATAAGATTCTGCAGCAGCTGAAGTGTGTATTTTACGGTTCTTCAGCAAAAGATCTATGTATTATGAGGTTCTGCAGCAGCTGAGGTGTGTATTAAAAGATTGTGTTGCAGCTGAGATGTGTACTATGAGGTTCAGCAGCAGCTGAGATGTGTGTTATAAGATTCTAAAGCAGCTGAGATGCATATTATAAGATTCTGCAACAACTGATGTGTGTATGATGAGGTTGTGCAGCAGCCCAGGTGTGTATTAAAAGGTTCTGCTGCAGCTGAGATGTGTATTATGAGGTTCAGCAGGAGCTGAGATGTGTATTATAAAGCTCTAAAGCAGCTGAGATGCATATTTATAAGGTTCTGCAGCAGCTGAGGTGTGTATTAGGTTCTGCAGCAGTTGAGATGTGTATTGTAAGGCTCTTCAGCAGCTGAGGTTTGCATTATAAAGGTCTTCAGCAGCTGACTTTGGTATTATAAGGTTCTGTAGCAGCTGAGGTGTATATAATGAGATTCTTAAGCGGCTGAGGTGTGTATAATAAGGTTCTTCAACAGCTGTGTAAAATGAGGTTCCGCAGCAGTTGAGGTGTGTATAATGAGGTTCTGCAGCAGCTGTGTGTATGATGAAGTTCTACAGCAGCTGTGGTGTGTATGATGAGGTTCTGCAGCAGCTAAGGTGTGTATTAAAAGGTTCTGCTGCACCTGAGATGTGTACTATGAGGTTCAGCAGCAGTCGAGATGTGCATTATAAGGTTTGAAAGAAGCTGAGATTTATATTTACAAGATTCTTCAGCAGCTGAGGTGGGTATTAGGTCTTGCAGCAGCTGAGATGAGTATTACAAGGTTCTGCAGCAGCTATATATATATTGGGGTTCTACAACAGCTGAGGTGTGTGATAAAATTCTGCAGCAACCGAAGTGTGAATTATAAGGTTCTTCAGCAACTGAATTGTGTATGAGGAGCTTCTGCAGCAGCTGAGGTGTGTATTAAAAGGTTCTGCTGAAGCTGAGGTGTGTATTATAAGGTTCTAAAGCAGCTGAGATGCATATTTAAGAAGGCTCTTCAGCAGCTAAGGTGTGTATTAAACGGTTATGCTGCAGCTGAGATGTCTAATATGAGCAGCAGCTGAGGTGTGTATTATCAGATTCTGCAGCAGCTGAGGTGTGCATTAAAGGGTTATGCTGCAGCTGAGATGTGTAATATGAGCAGCAGATGAGATGTGTAATATAAGGTTCTGTAGCAGCTGAGATACATTATATATGGCTCTTCTGCAGCTGAGTTTTATATTACAAGCTTTTGCAGCAGCTGATGTGTATTGAGGTTCTACAGCAGCTGAGGTGGGCATTATAAGGTTCTGCAGACCCTGAGGGGTGTAAAATGAGGTTTT